>NC_083344.1:26316585-26622705 GCF_019175385.1 Lycium barbarum | reverse complement strand
CTCCCCCACTAAAAGTGGAAGACACTTTTCGTTGTTTGTCAAGGTAGGCATCCCTCGATGTGGCAACCTTTGCCAACCATTTCCTCATGGTCCTTTGTCCGTTTTCCTCCGCAAGATCCCGCTATACCAACTGTATAAACAAATCGAGGCTCGACCCCATAAATCGAAGTTAACTTGCCCACACACTGGCACTAGCGGCATTTCAAACCCAATCTTGTCCCCTTTGACGTCTCACACGGACCCTGCATGACCCACGCTCCACAGTGGTGTCTTTGGCACTTACATATTTTGCACCCTCTTGGCACTCGTCAAGTTCTTGGGACGTACTCGTGGTGGGTACTTCATTTCCTCAAAGTGGTAGCTTCGCCCATTCTGAACAACATCTTGGTTCTTAGATTGTCACTCCCTCGACAGATTCCCTACGATCCCGGTGTGCCTCAGCACTTGGTTCCATCTCTATGGTTCCCCGGTCGTTTGGTGTACCCCTAGTACTCTCTGCTCTGGAAAGACTACATTATCAAACTTGAAAACCCATCCAATTCGAAGCTTAGCTAACCCCACTTTACCTCGGCCTCCTCACATTCGTGATTCAGCCCATTGCCTCCTCGGCTAACTCTTGTATCTCCCCACTCTGGTGGTTCGACACATTTCCACACATCTGCCTCCCCATGCTAAGTGGTTTGGCTCGCCTTCAGCATCGCCACCCTCCCCTGGCAGTTTGGCCCCATTCCATCTTTGCCTCCCTACAAAGTGGTCCATCATCCTTCAAGGATCTTCCCCGCTTCACGCGGTTCGACTCCGTTCTCTTCCTGCTCCACGCAATTCCACATTCTAACCAACAATGCCTCTCCGTCTAGCGAGTCAGCTTGGTTTTTGTCTATGCGTCCCTACCTCTGTAGTGGCGCCCTTCTGAATTTGCCTCCCCATTAAAATGGTTTGGCCTTCTATTTCACAAACATGGTGGCTGCCTCCACCTCATTGTGACATTCAATCATCCCGCAAGGAATCCTGCTCTCAGGCCATTCCTTACGTTGTCGCGGCTCACTGGCACGCCTTGCTCTAACTCTGTAGAGCTCCAACTTTGTGGTGCTAGCTCGTCTCCCGTCGAACGTAGCACCCAATCCTGCAAGCGAAGCTTGCTCCATGTTGTAGGCACCAAGCCCACTTGTCCGACATGGTTTTTGAGGGTCTCACCTTCCATTCATTGCAACCCTTAAGATGGCTAGGACGTCCGTCATCTTCCCCATAACGTCCAACCCTCGAAGGACACTTTCCAATGCCCTCAGGCAATACTCAAGTCTATCCATCCTGGAAAGACACTCAACTGATGCGTCCGTCGCATCCACTGTAGGATCTCCACGATCAAATCCCAAAGTTTATAGTCCATGGCTCGTAGCTCTACACAACATGGTTGCTCAACCTGGCAAACATGGCCTTTTTCCTGACCACCCGACTCATCGACATGTCCCTCTAGTCAACAGGAGCCTAGACTGTTTGAAAGAAAAATTATATTTCCTATTTCCCCTCTTCAAAATGGCCAACAACTCTTACTTGTTGCATCACACGACCTAGACATTTTGAACCGACAAGTTTCTGATGCAAGTGAACCCTCTGGAACACTCGTTACCTTCACTTGACATTCTAGCCAAGTCTATGCCTTCCTCAGCAAAGCTGCTAGCCCACTGCTAACAGAGTTTCTAACTAACTGATGGATCATCACAATCAAGAACATTTGAGCTTCAGCTATCCGTTTGTCCAATCTTAGTAATAAGATCCCAACAGTATAGCACGCTGGTGCACTAAGACGACCATCCTCTGATGGCGCAAAAGCCAACCAAACATGCCTCAATGGAATCCCTCTGAAAACAGCATCCACTGCACGGAAGACATCCCCTGAAGATACTTCAATCAAACTAGGATGCCCCAAAATCAACTCCCAAAACACAGATGATGGCGGAAACAACGGCTAGTGAAATGGCCTGATCCTGAAAGTCGTAGTTCATGGCTGACAAAGCAAATTTTAGCCAAAATACGCGCAACCAATCCCTTGTAACCAGTAGTATCGGGTTCACCCATTCGACTGGCACGAAGAATATCATTCCTGATTTGATGTGATCTCTGCACTGACATTCAACTAATGCTCTTAAAAAAAATTTAGCTCATGGGAGCTGTGAACATAACGGTGGCTTCACTCGTCTTTCTGACCCTGGCCTAGATCAACCTTCGCAAATGGCTTCATTTCAAACCGCACTGCAATCCACTATTGCCAATATCAATCACACGTGATATCAACTCAGCATTACAATGCTCACCCTTCGCTCTGATACCAACTGTCACGGCCCGACTCCTCCTAAGCGGCAGCAGCACAAAAATAGCCCGTGCGGCGCTCGTAGTCCCACCTGACTACAAGCCAGCCTTTCCTCATCCCAGGTTTTCTTGGCACGACCCCATGCCTATGGTGAAGCTTGCCTCAGAGGCTTAACTTTCCTTGTGCCGCCCGTTTGATGTCAAGGCTTCAGCCTTGTCTTGCTATCATACCCTTGTGGCACATTTCATATGCTGGGACTCGTCTATGCGCACCCCTTGGGTTGGCTACGGACATGCACGTCCCTCGCCTGGCACTGAGCGTCGCTCCTGCGCGCACAGTCCTATCCTCAAGCTTGACACTTGCCTTGTGTCGTGCCCGAGTAGGGCAACTTCCAATCCTTGGCCTTTGTCAGGTGCGGTCCTCTTTCATGTGCCTATGGTTGTCCCATGGCATTGGCGAATATAGCCCTCGCAACTTACTTCCATCCCTCGTGGTGCAGCGTCACCCCACGACTGCACGTCTAGGCCAACGGACCCTTGCTTGCAAGGCTGAACCCAAGCCAAGCTCACAAATCAAGACACGAGCCTCTTGAGTGGTGCCTCGAGTATTCAATCGGAACGGAGGTCTTTAACATCCATAAAGATAGCCCGCGGGGCATAATCAGTTCCTATGTCAAGCCTCCGGCACAAGTTGTGCGCCCAACGCGGCCCGCAGGCACGACGCCGTCCATAGAGTCGCCTAACTCGTATGGATACCTAGGACACTCCTATGCTTGAGGTCCTCCCTAAAGGTTGCTCACTTGGTGCGACTGGCCGACAGCACGCACGGGGGAGGCTGGCTGAGATGTGACACCTCTGCCCCCCTTATATATGCTTTAAAAAGAAAAACCCAAGTTCTAGCACTGGACATCATTTTGCCAGAGAATCACAATGGGCCTTTCTCACTCTTCCGAACTCCAAATGAGGCGCCGTCTATTCCTAACTCTTTCTCTTGACTTCCTCACTCCTCCAGGAAGTTTCGTCTCATCCCCATACTCGTGGAACGAGATATAGCCTTCGGGAGCTTAATCACTGACACTGCTCCTTGGCTAAGTCAAGCCCTTAGGTGAACGATCTTCAAATGACGCCAAACTTGGTAAGCACATTCCATAACATCCTAGTAAGGGTCCCCCCACCCTAAATCCCAAGATTCCATCCATAGCTCGGAAACGCACGGGACTGACACTCAGGCTCGCGCGTGGCCTCGTCCGCCGACGGCCCATGGGCTCATCCCAGATCCTTGCTAAACTTCCTTGGCACTCTTATAATATGCCATAGAGCATCTCTAGATGCTTATTGACTCTCGCCCATCGGAGCCCCTTTTCAATGCACGTCGCCCGCGCACGGCTGACACTGCCTGCGCGGCCGACCCTGCCTGCGCGCACGGCTGACACTCCCTGCGCGGCCGACCCTGCCTGCGCGCACGGCCGACACTGCCTGCGCGCGGCTGACACACATCTGCGCCCATCTCCTACACGACTGACACTCGCTAGGCCCTCCTGGGCGCGCAGGGGTTATGGGCGCCAAGGCACAACGAAGGCAGCCTGTAACATTCTCCCCCATTCAAGCTCGTCATCGTCCTCGATGACATAGACACGTCCACGCCAACCCAGAGTTTGCCCCCTCGGGGTCTCACATCTCCTTCCCTAGTCCTTTGGGTCTAAAACCCATCTCATCTCCTCTTAAATATGGAGTCGTGCCCCATGCACTTCTCCTCCCTAGTTTCTCCCAAGCGTGCCTTTGCACCTCGCTTGGAAAGTGCCTCCGCACTTGCACCCTCTGGTGGCTAACTTTGTGGTGACCGCCTGTCATCCACACCATGTTCCTCACGGCCTTCATCAGATCAGGAACCTTTGTCTCCCATCTTGGTAATTCCTACATAGCACCCATTGGTGCGACTTCCACAGTCTAACTGCATCCTTTGCAGCCCCCCCCCCCCCCCTTTTTTTTTTACCGTTTACTTCAGAAGACAAGCGTCCTTCGAGGGTTGGACTTTATGGGGAAGTTGACGGATGCCTAGCCATCTTAAGGGTTGCAATGAATGGAAGGTGAGACCCTCAAAAACCATGTCGGATAAGTGGGCTTGGTGCCTACAACATGGAGCAAGCTTGGCTTGCAGTATTCAGTGAGGCGTGCCAGTGAGCCGCGACAACGTAAGGAATGGCCTCAGAGCAGGATTCCTTGCGGGATGATTGAATGTCACAACGAGGTGGAGGCAGCCACCGTGTTTGTGAAATGGAAGGCCAAACCATTTTAAAGGGGAGGCAAAATCAGAAGGGAGCCACTACAGAGGTAGGGACGCATGGACAAAAACCAAGCTGAACCGCTAGACGGAGAGGCATTGTTGGTTAGAATGTGGAATTGCGTGGAGCAGGAAGAGGACGGAGTCGAAGCTAGAATTAGGCCAAACTGCGAGGGCAGGGCGGTGATGCTGAAGGCGAGCCGAACCACTTAGCGTGGGGAGGCAGATGTGTAGAAATGTGTCGAACCACCAGAGTGGGGAGATACAAGAGTTAGTCGAGGAGGCAATGGGCTGAATCACGGATGTGAGGAGGCCAAGGTAAAGTGGGGTTAGCTAAGCTTCGGATTGGATTGGGTTTCCAAGTGCGAGAATGTAGTGTTTCCAGAGCAGAGAGTACTAGGGTACACCAAGCAATCGGGGAACCATAAATATGGAACCAAGTACTGGGGTACACCGAGAGCGTAAGGGATCTGTCGAGGGAGTGACAATCTAAGAACCAAGATGTTGTTCAGAATGGGTGAAGCTACCACTTTGAGGAAATGAAGTACTCACCACGAGTACGTCCCAAGAACTTGACGAGTGCCGAGAGGGTGCAAAGTATGTAAGTGCCAAAGACACCACTGTGGAGCGTGGGTCATGCAGGGGCCGTGTTAGACGTCAAAGGGGACAAGATTGGATTTGAAAAGCCGGTAGTGTCAGTGTGTGGGCAAGTTAACTTCAATTTATGGGGTCGAGCCTTGATTTGTTTATACAGATGGTATAACGGGATCTTGCGGAGGAAAACGGACAAAGGACCATGAGGAAATGGTTGGCAAAGGTTGCCACATCGAGGGATGCCTATCTTGAAAAATAAGGAAAAGTGTCTTCCACTTTTAGTGGGGGAGTATTCGCCTATGAAGAGGCGTTGGGCCATGTGAAAATTGAAGGACGATTGTCTTCCGAAGTAAACGGTAAGAAGGACCTGCAAAGGTCGCGGTGAGACTATGGAAGTCGCACCAATGGGTGCTATGGTGAAATTACCAAGATGGGAGACAAAGGTTCCTGATCTGATAAAGGCCGTGAGGAACATGGTGTGGATGACAGGCGGTCACCACAAAGTTATCCACCAGAGGGTGCAAGTGCGGAGGCACTTTCCAAGCAGGGTGCAGAGGCACGCTTGGGAGAAACTAGGGAGGAGAAGTGCATGGGGCACGACTCCATTTTTAAGAGGAGATGAGATGGGTTTTAGACCCAAAGGACTAGGGAAGGAGATGTGAGACCACGAGGGGGCAAACTCCGGGTTGGCGTGGACGTGTCTATGTCATCGAGGACGATGACGAGCTTGAGTGGGGGAGAATGTTACGGGCTGCCTTCGTTGTGCCTTGGCACCCATAACCCCTGCGCGCCCAGGAGGGCCAAGCGAGTGTCAGTCGTGCAGGAGATGTGCGCAGATGAGTGTCAGCCGCGCGCAGGCAGTGTCGGCCATGCGCGCAGGCAGGGTCGACCGCGCAGGCAGTGTCAGCCGTGCGCGCAGGCAGGGTCGGCCGCTGCCGGCAGTGTATGCCGTGCGCGGGCGACGTGCATTGAAGAGGGGCTCCGACGGACGAGAGTCAATAAGCATCTAGAGATGCTCTATGGTATATTATAAGAGTGCCAAGGAAGTTTAGCAAGGATCTGGGATGAACCCATGGGCCGTCGGCGGGCGAGGCCACGCGCGAGCCTGAGTGTCAGTCCCGTGCGTTTCCGAGCTATGGATGGAATCTTGGGATTTAGGGTGAGAGGACACTTCCTAGGATGTTATGGAATGTGCTTACCAAGTTGGACCTCAAGGGACTGCCTAGGCACCTCATAGGAGTGTCCTAGGTATCCATATGAGTTAGGGGACTCTATGGACGGCGTCGTGCTTGCGGGCCGCGTTGGGCGCACAACATGTGCCGGAGGCTTGACGTGGAACTGATTATGCCCCGCGGGCTATCTTTATGGATGTTAAAGACCTCCGTGCCGATTGAATACTCGAGGCACCACTCAAGAGCCTCGTGTATTGACTTGTGAGCTTGGCCTAGACGTGCAGTCATGGGGTGACGCTGCACCACGAGGGATGGAAGTAAGTTGCGAGGGCTATATTCGCCAATGCCATGGGACAACCATAGGCACATGAAAGAGGACCGCACCTGACAAAGGCCAAGGATTGGAAGTTGCCCTACTCGGGCACGACACAAGGCAAGTGTCAAGCTTGAGGATAGGACTGTGCACGCAGGAGCGACGCTCAGTGCCAGGCGAGGGACGTGCATGTCCGTAGCCAACCCAAGGGGTGCGCATAGACGAGACCCAGCATATGAAATGTGCCACAAGAGTATGATAGCAAGACAAGGGTGAAGCCTTGACATCAAACGGGCGGCACAAGGAAAGCTAAGCCTCTGAGGAAAGCTTCACCATAGGCATGGGGTCGTGCCAAGAAAACCTGGGATAAGGAAAGGCTGGCTTGTAGTCAGGTGGGACTACGAGCGCCGTACGGGCTATTTTTGTGCCGCTGCCGCTTAGGAGGAGTCGGCCCATGACAGTTGGTATCAGAGCGAAGGGTGAGCATTGTGATGCTGAGTTGATATCACGTGTGATTGATATTGGCAATAGTGTATTGCAGTGCGGTTTGAAATGAATCCATTGGCGAAGGTTGATCTGGCCAGGGTCAGAAAGACGAGTGAAGCCACGATTATGTTCAGAGCTCCCATGAGCTAAATTTTTTTTAAGAGCATTAGTTGAATGTCAGTGCAGAGATCACATCAAAGCAGGAATGATATTCTTCGTGCCAGTCGAATGGGTGAACCCTATACTACTGGTTACAAGGGATTGGTTGCGCGTATTATGGCTAAAATTTGCTTTGTCAGCCATGAACTACGACTTTCAGGATCAGGCCATTTCACAGCCGTTGTTTCCGCCATCGTCTGTGTTTTGGGAGTTGATTTTGGGGCATCCTAGTTTGATTGAAGTATCTTCAGGGGATGTCTTCCGTGCAGTGGATGCTGTTTTCAGAGGGATTCCATTGAGGCATGTTTGGTTGGCTTTTGCGCCATCAGAGGATGGTCGTCTTAGTGCACCAGCGTGCTATACTGTTGGGATCTTATTACAAGATTGGACAAACGGATAGCTAAAGCTCAAATGTTCTTGATTGTGATGATCCATCAGTTAGTTAGAAACTCTGTTAGCAGTGGGCTAGCAGCTTTGCTGAGCAAGGCATAGACTTGGCCAGAATGTCAAGTGAAGGTAGCGAGCGTTCCAGAGGGTTCACTTGCATCAGAAACTTGTCGGTTCAAAATGTCTGGTCGTGTGATGCAACAAGTAAGAGTTGTTGGCCATTTTGAAGAGGGGAAATAGGAAATATAATTTTTCTTTCAAACAGTCTAGGCTCCCGTTGAGGAGAGGGACATGTCGATGAGTCGGGTGGTCAGGAAAAAGGCCATGTTTGCCAGGTTGAGCAACCATGTTGTGGAGAGCTACGAGCCATGGACTATAAACTTTGGGATTTGATCGTGGAGATCCTACAGTGGATGCGACGGACGCATCAGTTGAGTGTCTTTCCAGGATGGATAGACTTGAGTATTGCCTGAGGGCATTGGAAAGCGTCCTTCGAGGGTTGGACGTTATGGGGAAGATGACGGACGCCTAGCCATCTTAAAGGTTGCAATGAATGGAAGGTGAGACCCTCAAAAACCATGTCGGACAAGTGGGCTTGGTGCCTACAACATGGAGCAAGCTTCGCTTGCAGGATTGGGTGCTACGTTCGACGGGAGACGAGCTAGCACCACAAAGTTAGAGCTCTACAGAGTTAGAGCAAGGCGTGCCAGTGAGCCGCGACAACGTAAGGAATGGCCTGAGAGCAGGATTCCTTGCGGGATGATTGAATGTCACAATGAGGTGGAGGCAGCCACCATGTTTGTGAAATAGAAGGCCAAACAATTTTAATGGGGAGGCAAATTCAGAAGGGCGCCACTACAGAGGTAGGGACGCATAGACAAAAACCAAGCTGACCCGCTAGACGGAGAGGCATTGTTGGTTAGAATGTGGAATTGCGTGGAGCAGGAAGAGGACGGAGTCGAACCGCGTGAAGCGGGGAGATCCTTGAAGGATGATGGACCACTTTGTAGGGAGGCAAAGATGGAATGGGGCCAAACTGCCAGGGCAGGGCGGCGATGCTGACGGCGAGCCAAACCACTTAGCGTGGAGAGGCAGATGTGTGGAAATGTGTCGAACCACCAGAGTGGGGAGATACAAGAGTTAGCCGAGGAGGCAATGGGCTGAATCACGAATGTGAGGAGGCCGAGGTAAAGTGGGGTTAGCTAAGCTTCGAATTGGATGGGTTTCCAAGTTTGATAATGTAGTCTTCCCAGAGCAGAGAGTACTGGGGTAAACCAAATGACCGGGGAACCACAGAGATGAAACCAAGTGCTGAGGCACACCGGGATCATAGGGAATCTGTCGAGGGAGTGACAATCTAAGAACCAAGATGTTGTTCAGAATGGGCGAAGCCTCCACTTTGAGGAAATGAAGTATCCACCACGAGTACGTCCCAAGAACTTGACGAGTGCCAAGAGGGTGCAAAATATGTAAGTGCCAAAGACACCACTGTGGAGCGTGGGTCATGCAGGGGTCGTGTGACACGTCAAAGGGGACAAGATTGGGTTTGAAATGCCGCTAGTGCCAGTGTGTGGGCAAGTTAACTTCGATTTATGGGGTCGAGCCTCGATTTGTTTATACAGCTGGTATAGCGGGATCTTGCGGAGGAAAACGGACAAAGGACCATGAGGAAATGGTTGGCAAAGGTTGCCACATCGAGGGATGCCTACCTTGACAAACAAGGAAAAGTGTCTTCCACTTTTAGTGGGGGAGTATTCGCCTATGAAGAGGCGTTGGGCCATGTAAAAATTGAAGGATGATTGTCTTCCGAAGTAAACGGTAAGAAGGGGCTGCAAAGGTTGCAGTTGGACTGTGGAAGTCGCACCAATGGGTGCTATGTAGGAATTACCAGGATGGGAGACAAAGGTTCCTAATCTGATGAAGGCCGTGAGGAACATGGTGTGGATGACAGACGGTCACCACAAAGTTAGCCACCAGAGGGTGCAAGTGCGGAGGCACTTTCCAAGCGAGGTGCAGAGGCACGCTTGGGAGAAACTAGGGAAGAGAAGTGCATGGGGCACGACTCCATTTTTAAGAGGAGATGAGATGGGTTTTAGACCCAAAGGACTAGGGAAGGAGATGTGAGACCCCGAGGGGGCAAACTCCGGGTTGGCGTGGACGTGTCTATGTCATCGAGGACGATGACGAGCTTGAGTGGGGGAGAATGTTACGGGCTGCCTTCGTTGTGCCTTGGCGCCCATAACCCCTGCGCGCCCAGGAGGGCCAAGCGAGTGTCAATCGTGCAGGAGACGGGCGTAGATGAGTGTCAGCCGCGCGCAGGCAGTGTCGGCCGTGCGCGCAGGCAGGGTCGGCCGCGCAGGGAGTGTCAGCCGTGCGCGCAGGCAGGGTCGGCCGCGCAGGCAGTGTCAGCTGTGCGCGGGCGACGTGCATGGAAAAGGGGCTCCGACGGGCGAGAGTCAATAAGCATCTAGAGATGCTCTATGGCATATTATAAGAGTGCCAAGGAAGTTTAGCAAGGATCTGGGATGAGCCCATGGGCCGTCGGCGGACGAGGCCACGCGCGAGCCTGAGTGTCAGTCCCGTGCGTTTCCGAGCTATGGATGGAATCTTGGGATTTCGGGTGCGAGGACCCTTCCTAGGATGTTATGGAATGTGCTTACCAAGGTTGGCGTCATTTGAAGATCGTTCACCTAAGGGCTTGACTTAGCCAAGGAGCAGTGTCAGTGAGAAAGCTCCCGAAGGCTATATCTCGTTCCACGAGTATGGGGATGAGACGAAACTTCATGTAGGAGTGAAGGAAGTCAATAGAAAGAGTTAGGAATAGACGGTGCCTAATTTGGAGTTCGGAAGAGTGAGAAAGGCCCATTGTGATTCTCTGGCAAAATGATGTCCAGTGCTAGAACTTGGGTTTTTCTTTTTAAAGCATATATAATGGGGGCAGAGGTGTCTACAGCTCAGCCAGCCTCCCCCGTGCGTGCTGTCGGCCAGTCGCACTAAGTGAGAAACCTTGAGGGAGGACCTCAAGGGCCTGCCTAGGCATCTCATAGGAGTGTCCTAGGTATCCATACGAGTTAGGGGACTCTATGGACGACGTCGTGCCTGCGGGCCGCGTTGGGCGCACAACATGTGCCGGAGGCTTGACGTAGGAACTGATTATGCCCCGCGGGCTAACTTTATGGATGTTAAAGACCTCCGTGCCGATTGAGTACTCGAGGCACCACTCAAGAGCCTCGTGTATTGACTTGTGAGCTTGGCTTGGGTTCAGCCTTGTAAGCAAGGGTCCGTTGGCCTAGATGTGCAGTCGTGGGGTGACGCTACACGACGAGAGATGGAAGTAAGTTGCGAGGGCTATTATTGCCAATGCCATGGGACAACCTATAGGCACATGAAAGAGGACCGCACCTGACAAAGGCCAAGGATTGGAAGTTGCCCTACTCAGGCACGACACAAGGCAAGTGTCAAGCTTGAGGATAGGACTGTGCGCGCAGGAGCGACGCTCAGTGCCAGGCGAGGGACATGCATGTCCGTAGCCAACCCAAGGGGTGCGCATAGACGAGACCCCGCATATGAAATGCGCCACAAGGGTATGATAGCAAGACAAGGCTGAAGCCTTGACACCAAACGGGCGGCACAAGGAAAGCTAAGCCTCTGGGGCAAGCTTCACCATAGGCATGGGGCCGTGCCAAGAAAACCTGGGATAAGGAAAGGCTGGCTTGTAGTCAGGTGGGACTACGGGCGCTGCACGGGCTATTTGTGTGCCGCTGCCGCTTAGGAGGAGTCGGCCCGTGACAATTCAATCAGTTCCTATGTCAAGCCTCCGGCACAAGTTGTGCGCCCAACGCGGCCCGCAGGCACGACGCCGTCCATAGAGTCGCCTAACTCGTATGGATACCTAGGATACTCCTATGAGGTGCCTAGGCAAGCCCTTGAGGTCCTCCCTCAAGGTTGCTCACTTGGTGCGACTGGCCGACAGCACGCACGGGGGAGGCTGGCTGAGCTGTGACACCTCTGCCCCCTTATATATGCTTTACAAAGAAAAACCCAAGTTCTAGCACTGGACATCATTTTGCCAGAGAATCACAATGGGCCTTTCTCACTCTTCCGAACTCCAAATGAGGTGCCGTCTGTTCCTAACTCTTTCTCTTGACTTCCTTCACTCCTCCATGAAGTTTCGTCTCATCCCCATACTCGTGGAACGAGATATAGCCTTCGGGAGCTTAATCACTGACACTGCTCCTTGGCTAAGTCAAGCCCTTAGGTGAACGATCTTCAAATGACCCCAAACGTGGTAAGAACATTCCATAACATCCTAGGAAGGGTTCCCTCACCCTAAATCCCAATATTCCATCCATAGCTCGGAAACGCACGGGACTGACACTCAGGCTCGCGCGTGGCCTCGTCCGCCGACGGCCCATGGGCTCATCCCAGATCCTTGCTAAACTTCCTTGGCACTCTTATAATATGTCATAGAGCATCTCTAGATGCTTATTGACTCTCGCCCATCGGAGCCCCTTATCAATGCACGTCGCCCGCGCACGGCTGACACCGCCTGCGCGGCCGACCCTGCCTGCGCGCACGGCTGACACTCCCTGCGCGGCTGACCCTGCCTGCGCGCACGGCCGACACTGCCTGCGCGCGGCTGACACGCATCTGCGCCCGTCTCCTACACGACTGACACTCGCTTGGCCCTCCTGGGCGCGCAGGGTTTATGGGCGCCAAGGCACAACGAAGGCAGCCCGTAACATTCTCCCTCACTCAAGCTCGTCATCGTCCTCGATGACATAGACACGTCCACGCCAACCCGGAGTTTGCCCCCTCGGGGTCTCACATCTCCTTCCCTAGTCCTTTGGGTCTAAAACCCATCTCATCTCCTCTTAAAAATGGAGTCGTGCCCCATGCACTTCTCCTCCCTAGTTTCTCCCAAGCGTGCCTCTGCACCTCGCTTGGAAAGTGCCTCCGCACTTGCACCCTCTGGTGGCTAACTTTGTGGTGACCGCCTGTCATCCACACCATGTTCCTCATGGCCTTCATCAGATCAGGAACCTTTGTCTCCCATCTTGGTAATTCCTACATAGCACCCATTGGTGCGACTTCCACAGTCCAACTGCAACCTTTGCAGCCCCCTTTTTTTTTTTACCGTTTACTTCAGAAGACAATCGTCCTTCAATTTTCACATGGCCCAACGCCTCTTCACTGGCGAACACTCCCCCACTAAAAGTGGAAGACACTTTTCGTTGTTTGTCAAGGTAGGCATCCCACGATGTGGCAACCTTTGCCAACCATTTCCTCATGGTCCTTTGTCCGTTTTCCTCCGCAAGATCCCGCTATACCAACTGTATAAACAAATCGAGGCTCGACCCCATAAATCGAAGTTAACTTGCCCACACACTGGCACTAGCGGCATTTCAAACCCAATCTTGTCCCCTTTGACGTCTCACACGGCCCCTGCATGACCCACGCTCCACAGTGGTGTCTTTGGCACTTACATATTTTGCACCCTTTTGGCACTCGTCAAGTTCTTGGGACGTACTCGTGGTGGGTACTTCATTTCCTCAAAGTGGTAGCTTCGCCCATTCTGAACAACATCTTGGTTCTTAGATTGTCACTCCCTCGACAGATTCCCTACGATCCTGGTGTGCCTCAGCACTTGGTTCCATCTCTATGGTTCCCCGGTCGTTTGGTGTACCCCTGTACTCTCTGCTCTGGAAAGACTACATTATCAAACTTGAAAACCCATCCAATTCGAAGCTTAGCTAACCCCACTTTACCTCGGCCTCCTCACATTCGTGATTCAGCCCATTGCCTCCTCGGCTAACTCTTGTATCTCCCCACTCTGGTGGTTCGACACATTTCCACACATCTGCCTCCCCATGCTAAGTGGTTTGGCTCGCCTTCATAATCGCCACCCTCCCCTGGCAGTTTGGCCCCATTCCATCTTTGCCACCCTACAAAGTGGTCCATCATCCTTCAAGGATCTCCCCGCTTCACGCGGTTCGACTCTGTTCTCTTCTTGCTCTACGCAATTCCACATTCTAACCAACAATGCCTCTCCGTCTAGCGGGTCAGCTTGGTTTTTGTCTATGCGTCCCTACCTCTGTAGTGGCGCCCTTCTGAATTTGCCTCCCCATTAAAATGGTTTGGCCTTCTATTTCACAAACATGGTGGCTGCCTCCACCTCATTGTGACATTCAATCATCCCGCAAGGAATCCTGCTCTCAGGCCATTCCTTACGTTGTCGCGGCTCACTGGCACGCCTTGCTCTAACTCTGTAGAGCTCCAACTTTGTGGTGCTAGCTCGTCTCCCGTCGAACGTAGCACCCAATCCTGCAAGCGAAGCTTGCTCCATGTTGTAGGCACCAAGCCCACTTGTCCGACATGGTTTTTGAGGGTCTCACCTTCCATTCATTGCAACCCTTAAGATGGCTAGGCGTCCGTCATCTTTCCCATAACGTCCAACCCTCGAAGGACGCTTTCCAATGCCCTCAGGCAATACTCAAGTCTATCCATCCTGGAAAGACACTCAACTGATGCGTCCGTCGCATCCACTGTAGGATCTCCACGATCAAATCCCAAAGTTTATAGTCCATGGCTCGTAGCTCTCCACAACATGGTTGCTCAACCTGGCAAAGATGGCCTTTTTCCTGACCACCCGACTCATCGACATGTCCCTCTCCTCAACAGGAGCCTAGACTGTTTGAAAGAAAAATTATATTTCCTATTTCCCCTCTTCAAAATGGACAACAACTCTTACTTGTTGCATCACACGACCAGACATTTTGAACCGACAAGTTTCTGATGCAAGTGAACCCTCTGGAACGCTCGTTACCTTCACTTGACATTCTAGCCAAGTCTATGCCTTGCTCAGCAAAGCTGCTAGCCCACTGCTAACAGAGTTTCTAACTAACTGATGGATCATCACAATCAAGAACATTTGAGCTTCAGCTATCCGTTTGTCCAATCTTGTAATAAGATCCCAACAGTATAGCACGCTGGTGCACTAAGACGACCATCTTCTGATGGCGCAAAAGCCAACCAAACATGCCTCAATGGAATCCCTCTGAAAACACCATCCACTGCACGGAAGACATCCCCTGAAGATACTTCAATCAAACTAGGATGCCCCAAAATCAACTCCCAAAACACAGATGATGGCGGAAACAACGGCTGTGAAATGGCCTGATCCTGAAAGTCGTAGTTCATGGCTGACAAAGCAAATTTTAGCCAAAATACGCGCAACCAATCCCTTGTAACCAGTAGTATCGGGTTCACCCATTCGACTGGCACGAAGAATATCGTTCCTGCTTTGATGTGATCTCTGCACTGACATTCAACTAATGCTCTTAAAACAATTTTAGCTCATGGGAGCTGTGAACATAACGGTGGCTTCACTCATCTTTCTGACCCTGGCCAGATCAACCTTCGCCAATGGCTTCATTTCAAATCGCACTGCAATCCACTATTGCCAATATCAATCACACGTGATATCAACTCAGCATCACAATGCTCACCCTTCGCTCTGATACCAATTGTCACGGCCCGACTCCTCCTAAGCGGCAGCGGCACAAAAATAGCCCGTGCGGCGCTCGTAGTCCCACCTGACTACAAGCCAGCCTTTCCTCATCCCAGGTTTTCTTGGCACGACCCCATGCCTATGGTGAAGCTTGCCTCAGTGGCTTAACTTTCCTTGTGCCGCCCGTTTGATGTCAAGGCTTCAGCCTTGTCTTGCTATCATACCCTTGTGGCACACTTTCATATGCTGGGACTCGTCTATGCGCACCCCTTGGGTTGGCTACGGACATGCACGTCCCTCGCCTGGCACTGAGCGTCGCTCCTGCGCGCACAGTCCTATCCTCAAGCTTGACACTTGCCTTGTGTCGTGCTCGAGTAGGGCAACTTCCAATCCTTGGCCTTTGTCAGGTGCGGTCCTCTTTCATGTGCCTATGGTTGTCCCATGGCATTGGCGAATATAGCCCTCGCAACTTACTTCCATCCCTCGTGGTGCAGCGTCACCCCACGACTGCACGTCTAGGCCAACGGACCCTTGCTTGCAAGGCTGAACCCAAGCCAAGCTCACAAATCAATACACGAGCCTCTTGAGTGGTGCCTCGAGTATTCAATCGGCACGGAGGTCTTTAACATCCATAAAGAGGGGGCATAATCAGTTCCTATGTCAAGCGTCGCCTAACTCGTATGGATACCTAGCACTCCTATGAGGTGCCTAGGCAGGCCCTTGAGGTCCTCCCTAAAGGTTGCTCCCTTGGTGCGACTGGCCGACAGCACGCACGGGGGAGGCTGGCTGAGCTGTGACACCTCTGCCCCCCTTATATATGCTTTAAAAAGAAAAACCCAAGTTCTAGCACTGGACATCATTTTGCCAGAGAATCACAATGGGCCTTTCTCACTCTTCCGAACGCCAAATGAGGTGCCGTCTATTCCTAACTCTTTCTCTTGACTTCCTCACTCCTCCAGGAATTTTCGTCTCATCCCCATACACGTGGAACGAGATATAGCCTTCAGGAGCTTAATCACTGACACTGCTCCTTGGCTAAGTCAAGCCCTTAGGTGAACGATCTTCAAATGACGTCAAACTGGGTAACCACATTCCATAACATCCTAGGAAGGGTCCCCTCACCCTAAATCCCAAGATTCCATCCATAGCTCGGAAACGCACGGGACTGACACTCAGGCTCGCGCGTAGCCTCGTCCGCCGACGGCCCATGGGCTCATCCCAGATCCTTGCTAAACTTCCTTGGCACTCTGATAATATGCCATAGAGCATCTCTAGATGCTTATTGACTCTCGCCCATCGGAGCCCCTTTTCAATGCACGTCGCCCACGCACGGCTGACACTGCCTGCGCGGCCGACCCTGCCTGCGCGCACGACTGACACTCCCTGCGCGGCCGACCCTGCCTGCGCGCACGGCCGACACTGCCTGCGCGCGGCTGACACTCATCTGCGCCCGTCTCCTATACGACTGACACTCGCTTGGCCCTCCTGGGCGCGCAGGGGTTATGGGTGCCAAGGCACAACGAAGGCAGCCCGTAACAGCTCCTGCGCTGGCCGCGCCCCAACGCGTGCCCAGCGCCCAGTGTCAATGCAGCCCTGCTACAGTGCCGATTGAATACTCGAGGCACCACTCAAGAGCCTCGTGTATTGACTTGTGAGCTTGGCTTGGGTTCAGCCTTGCAAGCAAGGGTCCGTTGGCCTAGACGTGCAGTCGTGGGGTGACGCTGCACCACGAGGGATGGAAGTAAGTTGCGAGGGCTATATTCGCCAATGCCATGGGACAACCATAGGCACATGAAAGAGGAACGCACCTGACAAAGGCCAAGGATTGGAAGTTGCCCTACTCGGGCACGACACAAGGCAAGTGTCAAGCTTGAGGATAGGACTGTGCGCGCAGGAGCGACGCTCAGTGCTAGGCGAGGGACGTGCATATCCGTAGCCAACCCAAGGGGTGCGCATAGACGAGTCCCAGCATATGAAATGTGCCACAAGGGTAAGATAGCAAGACAAGGCTGAAGCCTTGACATCAAACGGGCGGCACAAGGAAAGCTAAGCCTCTGAGGCAAGCTTCACCATAGGCATGGGGTCGTGCCAAGAAAACCTGGGATAAGGAAAGGCTGGCTTGTAGTCAGGTGGGACTACGAGCGCCGCACGGGCTATTTTTGTGCCGCTGCCGCTTAGGAGGAGTCGGCCCGTGACAGTTGGTATCAGAGCGAAGGGTGAGCATTGTGATGCTGAGTTGATATCACGTGTGATTGTTATTGGCAATAGTGGATTGCAGTGCGGTTTGAAATGAAGCCATTAGCGAAGGTTGATCTGGCCAGGGTCAGAAAGACGAGTGAAGCCACCGTTATGTTCACAGCTCCCATGAGCTAAATTGTTTTTAAGAGCATTAGTTGAATGTCAGTGCAGAGATCACATCAAAGCAGGAATGATATTCTTCGTGCCAGTCGAATGGGTGAACCCGATACTACTGGTTACAAGGGTTTGGTTGCGCGTATTATGGCTAAAATTCGCTTTGTCAGCCATGAACTGCGACTTTCAGGATCAGGCCATTTCACAGTCGTTGTTTCCGCCATCATCTGTGTTTTGGGAGTTGATTTTGGGGCATCCTAGTTTGATTGAAGTATCTTCAGGGGATGTCTTCCGTGCAGTGGATGCTGTTTTCAGAGGGATTCCATTGAGGCATGTTTGGTTGGCTTTTGCGCCATCAGCGGATGGTCGTCTTAGTGCACCAGCGTGCCATACTGTTGGGATCTTATTATAAGATTGGACAAACGGATAGCTGAAGGTCAAATGTTCTTGATTGTGATGATTCATCAGTTAGTTAGAAACTCTGTTAGCAGTGGGCTAGCAGCTATGCTGAGCAAGGCATAGACTTGGCTAGAATGTCAAGTGAAGGTAGCGAGAGTTCCAGAGGGTTCACTTGCATCAGAAACTTGTCGGTTCAAAATGTCTGGTCGTGTGATGCAACAAGTAAGAGTTGTTGGCCATTTTGAAGAGGGGAAATAGGAAATATAATTTTTCTTTCAAACAGTCTAGGCTCCCGTTGAGGAGAGGGACATGTCGATGAGTCGGGTGGTCAGGAAAAAGGCCATGTTTGCCAGGTTGAGCAACCATGTTGTGGAGAGCTACGAGCCATGGACTATAAACTTTGGGATTTGATCGTGGAGATCCTACAGTGGATGCGACGGACGCATCAGTTGAGTGTCTTTCCAGGATGGATAGACTTGAGAGTTGCCTGAGGGCATTGGAAAGCGTCCTTCGAGGGTTGGACGTTATGGGGAAGATGACGGACTATTAGCCATCTTAAGGGTTGCAATGAATGGAAGGTGAGACCCTCAAAAACCATGTCGGACAAGTGGGCTTGGTGCCTACAACATGGAGCAAGCTTCGCTTGCAGGATTGGGTGCTACGTTCGACGGGAGAAGAGCTAGCACCACAAAGTTGGAGCTCTACAGAGTTAGAGCAAGGCGTGCCAGTGAGCCGCGACAACGTAAGGAATGGCCTGAGAGCAGGATTCCTTGCGGGATGATTGAATGTCACAATGAGGTGGAGGCAGCCACCATGTTTGTGAAATAGAAGGCCAAACCATTTTAATGGGGAGGCAAATTCAGAAGGGCGCCACTACAGAGGTAGTGTTACGGGCTGCCTTAATTGTGCCTTGGCGCCCGCAACCTTGCGCGCCCGAGCGGGCCAAACGAGTGTCAGCCGCACAGGCAGTGCCAGCCCACAGGCAGTGTCAGTCGCACAGGCAGTGCCAGCCCACAGGCAGTGTCAGTCGCACAGGCAGTGCCAGCCCACAGGCAGTGTCAGCCCCGCAGGCAGTGTCAGTCGTACGGGCGACGTGCACCAACATGGGTGCCGAAGGACGAGAGTTCACAATCATCATAGATATGCTCCATTGCATATCCTAGGAGCATCAAGGGAGTGTAGCAAGGATCTGAGATAAGCCCACGGGTCGTCGACGCTCGAGCGACCCCGTGCGAGCCTGAGTGTCAGTCCCGAGCATTTCCGAGCCACAGATGGAATCTTGGGATTTCGAGTGAACACACCCTTCCTAGGATGTTATTGAATATGCTTACCAAGTTTGGAGTCATGTGAACATCATTTACCTAAGGGCTTGACTTAGCCAAGGAGCAGTGTCAGTGTCAAAGCTCCTAAGGCCATATCGCGTTCCACGAGCATGGGAATGAGATGAAACTTCATGGAGGAGTGAAGGAAGTCAAGAGAAAGAGTTAGGAACAGGCGGCGCTTCATTTGGAGTTTGAATCATCAAGAAAGACCAAGTGTGATTCTCGAGCAGAATCATGTCCAGTGCTAAACCTTGGGCTTTTCTTTTTAAAGCATATATAAGGGGGGCAGAGGTGTCTCAGCTCAGCCAGCCTCCCCCGTACGTGCCACCATCAAGCCGTACTAAGTGAGCATCCTTGGGGGACAACCTCAAGGGCCTACCTAGGCATCCCCATTGGATCCTAGGTACCCATACGAGTCACGCAACTCTATGGGCGGCGCTCGGCCACAGGCCAGCGTTGGGCGCCCAACGAGGGCCGGAGGCTTGACGTATGGACCGACTATGCCCTGCGGGCTATCCTTGAGAATAAGAAATCCCTCCGTGCCGATTGAACACTCGAGGCATCCATCCTAAGAGCCTCGTGTGTTGACTTGTGAGCTTGGCTCAGGTTCAGCCTAGCGAGCAAGGGTCTGTTGGCCTAGACGTGCAGTCGTAGGGCGACGCTGCACCGTGCAAGATGGAAGTATGTCGTGAGGGCTACATTTAGCAAAGCCGCATCATAGGCATACTACAAAGAACACCCATGACATAGGCCAAGGATTAAAGAGTTGCCCTACTCAGGCGTCGCACCGCTCGGGCGTACAGGCACCCGACCAGTGTCAAGCCAGAGGATTGGACTGTGCGCGCACCCGCGACGCTCAGCTCCTGGCGAGGGACTGTCATATCCATAGCCAACCCCAAGTGTGAGTGCAGGCAAAGACAAAACATATGAAACCTGCCACAGGGGCATTCTAGCAAGGCAAGGCCAAAGCCTTGACATCGTCTCAGCAGCACCGTTGAAGCTAAGCCTCCAAAGCCATGGACATAAGATCATGCCATGAGTCCTGGGACTATCATTAGGCTGGCTCGTAGTCCGCCTGGACTACGGGCGCCACACGGGCCATTAGTGTACCACAGACACTATAAAGGAGGCGGCCCGTGACAGTTGGTATCAGAGCATAGAGCTCACATCATTAGCGCATTATTGAAGGTCAGTGCGGATTTCCTATCAAGGAAAGAAGCGATGTTCTTAATGCCAGACAAGTCAGCGAACCAGATGCCACTGAT
Organism: Lycium barbarum; assembly: GCF_019175385.1. Classification (NCBI taxonomy): domain Eukaryota; kingdom Viridiplantae; phylum Streptophyta; class Magnoliopsida; order Solanales; family Solanaceae; genus Lycium; species Lycium barbarum. The sequence continues at coordinate 26,602,158 of NC_083344.1, read as the reverse complement.
TAGAGGGGATTGGTTGTATTCAGTTTTCATGAAAATTGTTCTTCATCAACCATGAACCACATTACGTAAAATCACGTCATGCCACAACCGTTGTTTCCGCCATCGGTTGCATAAGGAGACTTCATATTGAAACACCCGAATTTCATCGATGTACCTTCAAGAATGGCTTAACACAATGAACACTGACTTCAGAGGGATTTCATTGAGACGCATCTGGTCAGCAGGTAGCACCATTGAGTTATGCTGCTGGGGATGCGCCCACATCCGTCACTGTTATAAAATCTCTGTTAGCAGTCGGTTACAGCTTTATTCAGCGAATCATGGACTCGCAAGAACATCAAGTAGAGACGGTGAGTGCATCAAAAACTTGCCCAGTCAAGGTCTCTTGTCCATGTACATAACAACTGCATCTTTTCGAGTGTCCTCGATGAAGGGTGGACCATAAGCATTGCCCGAGGGCACACAATTGCGGGAACTACAAACATCAGACGCCTAGCCGTCATAAAGGTCGCAAGCAATGGAAGACAAGTCCATCAACATCAATGGGCTTATACGCCTAAAATAAGGGGCAAAACCCCAGCTTGTGATCGTCAGGGTTGCGTGTTAAGGGAGGCGAGTTATCGCCAATAACCTATCATCATACCTATCAGCATGGAGGGAGAGCGATCTCCAATTTTGAGCTCTAGACATTGGGTGATACCGAGCTAGAGCGGGGCGCGCCAAGGAGCCGCGACAACGTAAGGAAGGACCTATCATCAGGCTTCTTTGCGGGGAGTTCATATGTCATAATTAGTAGATGAAACCATCCACCACATTTGTAATGGAAGGCCAAACCAGTTAAATGGGGAGGCAGAATCAGGAAAAAGCTGAACTACCGCGTAGGGAGGCAATGTCATTGAAGAGCCCAACCACTGAGCGTGGGGAGGCACATGTCGCACATTGTGTTGTTAAACCGACACACGGAACAACACCAAAATTAGGCTGATTGCATGGCGAGAGACATTGCGAAAAATCACCGATCCACGACACGTGGGTTGGGCATTTCATCATGCTGAATCACCAAGGTGAGGAGGCAAAGATCATTAACCAACATAAGAGTGGGGAATAGCTAAGCTTCAAGTTCGAGAATGCGATCTATCCAAAGGATAACCAAGGGATACCGAACAACCAGGACGGTAACACAGGTACCACACTGGAGAATCGGGCATCAAGCAGATGATGATCAATTCGAGAACAAAGACCTCTGGTCATGCATGTAGGAAGCTATCTCCTCTTGAGCAGAGAAAAATCAAGTACTCACCAGGAGTATGTTCTAAGAGTTCTTCTCAGTACCACATGGTACCAAACACATGAGTTGCCGAAGATGCCATGGTGCAGCATGGTCTTTCTAGAGGCCATATTATATGCAGATTGGTTTAGAGTTGAGCTTCAAGCAGCCACCAATGCCAGGATATAAGCAAGTCGTTATGTCAGTTACAATTTGCCCACCAGGGCATCGGCTCAAATTGCAAGTCACTCCGAGTCATGACATCGGTACTTGACCTTGCTTATACACCCAACAAGGTGAGTTGCCCACAAAAGAAGAGGGTCTCTAACAGCATGGTTGGCGAGAGCACCACAACAAGGGATGCCCACGATAGCCATCAGGCTATCATCACGATATTGGTGCCATACCAAGGGATGCGCATATGAGTCATCAGATCATTACCAGACCTAGGGTCATCAAGTCATCGGCAGACATAGGGTCAACAGATATACGCCCTCATCATCGGCTATCAGGCCGCTATCATCATCGGCCAACATGCCGTTCTCACATCATCGACCAGCAGGTCATCCTCCCATTATCGGCCATCAGGCCGCCATCATTGGCTATTGCCCGCCAAGGGCTCGCCCATCGCTCTCCTAGAGCGTCATTGCCCGCCAAGGGCTCAGACATCATCCGCCGAGAGCTGTATCGCCCGCCAAGGCCTCAGCTATCGCCCGCCAAGGGCTCGGCCATCGCTCGCCTAGAGCGCCATTGCTCGCCAAGAGCTCAATCGCTAATGTATCACCAAGAGATGAGGACATCTTGGAATATCGGCATCAGCATTTCAGTACTACCGCCACCCATGTGGGGGAGTATTCACCCATTGCGACAACATTGGGCCCATGCATCTCCAATTAGAGGAAAATCTTCCACAAGTAGAGCAAAGAGACCGTACCAAACATAGTGGGGGTTGCATGTGTCACATCAAGGCGTGCCAATCCTAAACCGGGCTAAAGATACAAAGGAAGCAGTACATAAACTGACTGTAAACTAAGTGCCCTAGTCAGGAAAGGTCTCAGATGTAAGTTACCAGGTGGAAGCAGACTTCCAAAAACGGATTTTCCATTTTGCTACAATCATCATGTGGCTAGCAAGAGTGCCACCACTCAAAGTTAGCCCACCAGAGGATGCATCAGTTGCCGTGAGGATCATGGCGTGGTTGACAACGAGGTCACCACAAAGTTAGCCACCAGAGGGTGCAAGCGCGGAGGCGCTTTCCAAGTGAACACCGAGAGGTGAAGTGCAGAGGCACGCTTGGGAGAAACTTGGGGGAGCAGTGCACGGGCACGACTCCATTTTTAAGAAAAACACACAAGGGTTGCGAACCCGCAGGATTTGGGGCCGCGATGTAAAACCCCGAGGGGTCAAACTCCGGGTTGTCGTTGGCGTTATGAGGCATCGGGGACGATGCCTAGCTTGAGTGGGGGAGAATGTTACGGGCTGCCTTATTTGTGCCTTGGCGCCCGCAACCTTGCGCGCCCGAGCGGGCCAAACGAGTGTCAGCCGCACAGGCAGTGCCAGCCTGTCACGACCCAACCCCGTAGGCCGTGACTAGTGCCCGATCTGGGCACCCGAACGCATCTACCAAATGCTATCTCAAATTGTATCAAACGCATTTTAGTATAAAGCAGAAGCCGACAAGGCTTTATTTCCAATTTAGATAATTTCCAGAAAAATTTCGACAGAGTTTCCTTTGTTTTACGGACTATCCCATATACCCTGCACACAGAAAATACCAACAAAGGCCACACAGGGCCAACAGAGTAACATCTAAATATATGCGGACCGGCCGCCACGGCGAATGGGATCGCCCAAACACAACACATACACATATCTGTACAGAAATACCCCAACCCACAAACATGTCCACAGACCTCTAACAGACCGACAGAATCATATGACGGGACAGGGCCCCGCCGTACCCATGAACGAGAATATACATATATAGAAGTGACAGACTATACCAAAAGATGGCTCTGAATAAAAGAGCGCTCCAAAAATAGCAGAATGAGATCCTAAGCGGACGGATCAGCAAACCTGTCGTCGGTACCTGCGCGGCATGAAAACGCAGCCCCCGATGAAAGGGGGTCAGTACGAAATATGTACTGAATATGTAAAGCCTGAGTTGCAGAAACAAAATCATAGCTGGTATAGAACGTACAGAAAGTAAACAGAAAATACAAAGTATCAGATATATATTTTCAAAACATGCGGAGTGTGTACAGAAACATATGTCATATCAAAATCCGGCCCCTGCCAAGGGACTCGGCAGACAGAACGTGGCCACCCTCCCGACGCTGGTGCCACAACACAGAAGAATCAGAATAGGGGCATAACCCCGTAACATAATATGTCATATCAGATGGCCATAGTAAATCATATCAGAACAAACGTACATGGCACAGCATACTCCACAAACCCATGTACGCATATACCTGCCCCCTCACATCGAGGCACGGCGAACAATGCAGGGGATTACGCTTGACAACATATCCTGGCCCGGGCTCAGTGTGGGAATCATTGGGGCATCCACGAATGGAATAGTGAATCCTATAGTATGATTTCCTTTCCTCGTCATGAGTTTGTATGTTTCGGAAAGCTAAAAGCCTATATCCATAAATGTCTATATAAGATAAGAGTTATGATATGACGGTGCCATATTGCTAATGATGCTATTTCTTACTTACACTCACCTTATAAGCTACTTCCTTCAAGGTGAGGCAGGATGTCGATGATTGTTCCATAATGACATCAGGGGATCACGACCTTACGTCACCACGATAGAGTATAATTGAACTTGAGCCCTATGCATGTACTATGATAATATAAGCATGTTATGATGAGGATATTACTATTACACCGCGCCTATTTGTCCAGGCAGTCACCGCCAAGGCGTGCAGCTATACACCATGGCCAGATGGCATGGGCAGACACCACTAGTGGGCGGTGTGAGATGATACCCCGGACGCGGGAGGCCTGGACGCGGGCTAATGTTATTGATTATCACACCGATTCTATATGGACGGGCAGCTTATACATTATGCATAAATGATATATTGATGAGTATGAGTAAGACAGCATGCATTACTTCTATTATAATTGTCAGTCAGATACAGCTATTTCACATTGGCATTCTCTTTACATCATTGTCTTATTTCATCGTTTATGCCTCTCATACTCAGTACAATATTCGTACTGATGTCCTTTTTTCTTTGGACGCTGTGTTCATGCCCACAGGTAGACAGGGAGATGAGCTTGATCCAGATTCTTAGTAGCTGTCGGCTGATTGAGAGCACTCCATTGTTCGGAGGTGCTTATGATTCTTCTTTTGGTGTATAAGTATATTTTGGGCATGGCGGAGTCTTGTTCCGTCTATATGTTTAGTATGTCAGTAGAGGCTCGTAGATACGCAGTGTGGGTTAAATGGTCTCACAAGATGCTATTGTGTGTATATATTATTTTGATGACCGAGAGGCAAATGTGTATAAAGCATTTATGTTTCCATATAAAATATGATGTTCCTACAATTAGTGTATACAGTTGATAAAAGAGCATTAAGTGAGTAAGATGAGTAGTAGCTCGAGTGGTGCTCGGTGGCTAGTTCCGGGTACCCGTCGCGGCCCCTAGCTGGGTTATGACATTTCTTTTGTTGTCATTGATATGTATTTTGAAGGAAAGAAAAATTGGAGAAGTGTGTATGATAATCGTATTCGAGCTTGTCGCTCGATATAAAGTATTATGAATATATATATATATATATATATATATATATATATATATATATATATATATATATATATATATATATATATATATATATATATGTTGTGTTGCTGAGCTTTACCTTGTTGTTGGGCTGTTGTGATGATATGTAGAATTGGGTCGTACTAGTTATATAACGGAGATGCTGCCCGTTTCGTTTTAGAGTCATAGTTATCAATTGATATATGCGATATACGAAAGCCCTCTAAAGTCATGTACGTATTCCAATGGTTATAGGTTTGGCATACTAATTGTGGAAAGTTCGTGATTAAGTTGAGTTTCTTGGACGACGTAAGGTAAATTAAGGCTATCCTTTCTTTCATTTTGGCATGACCCTCATGATATGAACGAATGAACGAATGAGCAAGTTTCCAAATTACTCTACTCTTAGAGACATTAGGAGTACTCTAGTCTTTGATGTTCCTATACACCTTTTTATGATTATTCCTTCTATCCGGGTCTTCAGATCACGTATATTGAAGATATTAGCTCAAAAGATGTTTATCGGAGGTAGTACGACTTTATGTCACTCCGAGAGTTCTATTTATTCATCTTACTTATGCATATCATTCATTTATATAAATGCACATTGACCCATGACCAGAAGGCGTTATATACGCGTATATTATATGTATATGTGGTATGGGGAAAGGGATAGTCATTATATACGCATTACCACCTGATCAGTTGGTATACAGTGATGATGATAATGATGATGCCCGCATAGGGGCCAATGTGATATGGTATATGAATCGGACTGCACGTTCCGCAACACGAATAATATGGATCGGGTTGTACGTTCCACAGCACTAACAGTTATATTATGACCTATGTACATGATTTTTGAAAGAAATCATACACATTAATTTCCCTCAGAGGCACTTACAGTTATACAGAGTTGTACAAACGTTTCCAGATATACAGTAACCCATATACATTCAGATATACAGATTCACTCATATGTCTCAGATGCTTTTCATGATTCTTACGTATATGTTATTTTCATGCCTTACATGCTCAATACATTATTCGTACTGACTCCCCTATTGCTTGGGGGCTGCGTTTCATGCCCGCAGGTCTGCAAATACAGGTTGGTGATCTATTTATTAGGATGTCAGCTCAGCGGATAAAGCTGATGCACTCCATTTGTTCCATAGATGCCAAGAGTCAGCATAGTCTTATGTATATATAGATATGTACGCACATATGTATGGGTATGGCGGGGCCCTGTCCCAGCCACGTTGTGTTATGTTTTCCAGTAGAGGCTTGTAGACAGTTATGTACAGTCAGATGATTTCCAGACTTGAGATTTCATATGTCATCGCAGTTGGTTATGATAGCCTTACCGGCTCATATAGTATGTTTAGTATTTTCACATAGATGAGTCTTTCAGAACAGTTGATACATGTATGTTTCTTGTGAGTTTATTGAGAGTTATATAATGACCCTATCGACCCACCTATGTTTATGTTGACGTCACAGATGTATGTCAGATGGTACTTGACTAGTACGGTCAGGTGCCCATCATGGCCCTCCAGTTTGGGTCGTGACAGGGAAGGAGGGCAAGTGAGCCCGAGGTGTATTGGCCTGTTTTAGACTATATGTTGTATTGATCCTCTGCTTTATGAATTAGGTTTTCACCAGGCCGGTTAGGTGTTCATCCGGTCTTCCATGCTTCTATATTGAAGAAGTGTTATTCTGATGGTTCCTATATCATTCGTTGGGATTCAGTTCTGTTCGAACAAAATCTTTCCTACTTGGAGAAGCCCGATATGTGTTCGATATATCCTTAGTTGTTCACTGATTCAGGCACTTCTCCGTTCCTTTCCCTTCATCGCTGGAGGACGAGCGATGGTTTAATAGGTATCTGATGTAATGACCCGCTTGGCCGTTATAGTCTTTTCGGCACTTTTTGACCTTTTCCAGAGCTTGCTAGCTCAATTTTAACCTTAGAGGACCGTTGACATACTTCTCCAGGTGTTTGGATTTGATTTGGGTGACTTTTGGTAAAATTGGGCTTTAAGCAAAAAACAGTTGACTCAAAGTTGACTTTTAGGTAAGCGGACCTTTTTAAGAAATCTATCAATTACGAGAGGTCCGGATGGTCTTTTAGAACTTGTTTGCATAATTGGTTCGGTTCCTAATGCACTCGGGTGAATTTCGGGACTTGGGTTGGAGAGGTTGAATTTAAGGTATCGGGGGTTGACTAGGTTAATGAGACCTCCGTTGGGAATTTCGAGGCCATGAGTGCTTTCGTAGCATGTTGTTATGTATGTCTGCATATTTGGTATGTGAGCAGATGGCCTTGGGAGATAGTCGGAAATTCAGGTTAAGAATTTGAAATCTTGGGATTTCTGGTGTCTGGTGCCCACTTTTGCGGCCAGTGTGATTTTAGGCATGACGGTTGTTGGGCCGCGGAAGCGATGCCGCTCAAGCGGTCTGCTGGTCGCGGAAGTGGGTGTCGGGCAGTTAATTTCATTAAATGAAGTGTTAAAAGCCCTAAGTCCCTCATTTATTGTCACGACCCATTTCGGGGTCGCACGAGCACCTACCTTTCCCATCTCGGTAGGCGAACCCTCTCATTCATTACACATCAATCAAGTAAAGGCGATTCATTTAAATCAATAGATACTTAGAAATTCAGCGGAAACTTCATAATATATTCAATAAACTTAAGATTTAATAAAATTACAATGATGTAACACATACAGACTTGATCCACTTCCCATGACCTGGTCTAGACTAGTACAAGAGCAACTAGTGATTTCAGAATTACCACTACATTCTAAGTCTCAACCTCCGTCTCGAAATGAAATGGGAGGAGGCCTTCTAGATAGGCACCGCTTATTTCCACATATGCTTGAATCAATCACCTGAAACAATCTACACCCCAAAAAGGGTGTAGCAAGTGCAATATCAGTACAATCACACGTACAGAGTAAGTATTATAGGCCGACAATGGTTAGTAACACATATCAATAAAGAATTCACAGATAAACATGATAACAACCTAATCAAGTCATACGGCGATCTACCACACACTGTAACCAATACCCTTAAGCATTAATTTCACTCTAATAATTCACTAGTCAAGCTCACAACGATATCGGAACCCACATATCATTAAATCGATCGTTTCAGTCTAGTAGTCAACTCATCACAAAGACACCCGTTATCCTACATCACATAGAGACCAAACATATAACTAATCTTACGATCGGTCTATAGGATACCTCAACAAGTTCGATCAATAAATCTAGATCCAAGTACATGTCATTGCCTAAGTAATGCATCTAATCCCAAATGTGCCAAGTCTAAATAAATCAATCTGAATCCAATCATCACAGGTAAACACCAAATCATCTCAAACAAGCCATAATGCAATGCAATGCAAGATGTATCAATGCAATGCACTGCAAGATGTATGGATGCAATGCCATGCCATGCTAATGAGGTGTACACATGTACTCCAGACGGAAATATCGACGTCTCGGTAGCACAACCCAGTGTGACTCGCGAAGTCTGAGTGCCACCCATCTCGGATCTTTGCTAAACAGACAGACGGGACCCTGGCTAATTGCTCACGGGGGGAATCTCACCGGCACCACTCTGGGGACCCGCGGAGTCCATGTACTAACAAACGATTTCGGGATAACATCGGAATCGGCTATGCAACAACGATGCCCGAATATAACCATCAGACATCGGCCTCCTCACAATCACTCAAAAGAATTTATCAAAATATCAGTTTCACTCAATCAACGATACCGGATCATCACCGGATACCGGCCATGCATCATGAATATGAGGAAATGTATGCAATGCACATATCAACGATTCCGGAATTGAACCTCGAACATCGGCCTCCTCACAATCACTCAAGTAAAAAAGTTTATCAAGTATCAGTTTCATATAAACAACGATTTCGGAATGGATCTTCAGACATCGGTCTTTCTCACAATCACTCAAGTAAAAGAGTTTATCAAATATCAGTTTCGCTCAATCAATGATACGGATCATCACCGGGTATCAGCCATGCATGATAAATATGAGAGAATGCATGCAATGCATATGTCAATCACCAACAGTCGAGTTCAATATCACAAATACCACAACGGGTATGCCAACAACGTATCACATCACAACACCAACAGTGGAGTTCAATATCACAAATACCACAACGGGTATGCTAATAACGTATCACATCACGATACCAACAGTGGGTATGCCAACATATATCAACAACTCAAGTACCAACAGTAGGTACGCCAATAATATATCCAAGTACAAATACCAACAACGGGTATGTCAATCCTATCTGAATTAAGACAACAAGTAGAATTCGATATCTACCAACTACACATGGCATCAAGCCAACATAATTGAACAATCAAACACACATAATGGGGTGGCAAGTCCCACACACAAAGGCCAACCAATCGATATACATATTTTCCACTTCCTTAAATTAGGAACACGAATCTCACCCTACACTCAAAATCCCTCGTCACAACTCATTTTGGACTCAATCACAATTATTGGTACATTTTATCCTCCCATTTATCCACCAGATTCACTATTAATGGCATAACACAATAATCATATATTACAAAAATTTCTCATCATTAGACATACAATAGGTTTCACCCGCTACTTTCAAGTCACATATAACCACCGATATTAAAGAAAACCCACATCAAACAACCTAAGGAATCTACAGGCCACAAGCCTGAACACACAAATCACACAACAATACCATCCTATGAATTCCATCCCAAATCTTCTATACATGCATTCTCCGTTCCTTCTAATACACGAATATATGAAACTAATCGGAGTGTAACGAAAGGGAAGCCATAACCTACCTAGCAACCGAACAGGTGCCACGAACCTACACGTTGCCTTGTCTTTCGAAGCGTCTCCAAATAACCAAACTCTATCACATGTGAATTCTATTTAAGAAAACATGAATAATGATACCCATACTGGCTACTTTCTATTCAGGTCAAATTCTAACCCTTAATTTAGGAAAAACAGGTCTCAAGGGCAAAACGGGAATTTTATGACCCAAATACCAAATTCAAAACCAAAAGGGAAAAACCCATTACTTAAATCATAGAAATACTCAATTAATTCTTTAAATCATCATTATTAAGAAAACCCCTAATTTAGGTCTAAGAACCCTAACTTTGATTCAAGAATTTCAACTCTAGAATAGAAGATTATTGGTTAACAAGCCTAGATATATCATTATCTAACATAAATAGTAACATTAACATCATTTATTCATAATCTAGGAAGCCAATTCATTTTCTAGAAATCTTTCATGAAAACCCCCAATTTTGGGTTGAAGAACCCTGGGTTTTGCATAGAGATTTTTGGAAGAGGAAGGGTTTTACAAAGCCAAAATGATGGATTAATTAATGGAAACTATCAAGCATGAGATTTATACCTTACCCATAGGAACAATCTTGAGAAATAACCAAGAATCCATTCATCCCCAAGCTTCCAAGAGAGAAGGTATCCTAAATGAGGTCCAAATCCGACACAGTCTCTGTTTTTCCTCACTTTTCGTGAAAATATGACCTCACAATTCTAATTGGATGGCACAATTGGATTCCTCATGAAATTTCCTTGAATTTTGTCTTTCGAATCGCCTCATTTGGACTTAAAATGAGGGGGATATGAGGGTTTTTATATTGGACCCGACTTCAGTTTTTTGCAGAACTGCCGCAGCGGAAACCACCGACCGCTGCAGCGGTCATAAGGACACTGAAGCGGTGCCGCCCCAGTGGTAAAGGGTCCGCTGAAGCGGTCACCAGACACCAGATGCCCCGATTTTTTGATTTTTCGCCCCGGAACTCCGAATGTTCATCCGGAACCCAATTTTGACAAACCAAATATGTAGATATAGGTAAAAACGCGCTATGAACTCATTTGCACATTTTAAATTCCCAACGGAGATACGGTTGACTAAGTAAACTCCCGAGCAGCCAAAAATCAACTTTCCGACCCGATTTTCGATAATCATCCGAGGTCCGATTTCAACAAACGAAATATGCATCCACATGTAAAAACACGCTACGAACGCACCCTTGACCTCGGATTTCCCAACAGAGATGCCGTTGACTAATTCAACTTCCAAACCTCAATAACCATTCCCAAACCAAGTCCCAAAATGCACCCGAGTGCATTGGGAGCCGAACCAGTCCTACCAATGCGTCATAAATCAGTCTATGAACCTCTCAGAATCAATGGATCTCTGAATGAAATCCGTTCACCCAAAAGTCAACTCCCGGTCAAACTGTTTTCGCTTAAAGCCAACTTTTTCTAGAAAACATTCCAAAGGCTAAAACGATGCCTAGGAAGTCATGCCAACTATCTTCTTGGGTCAAAGTTCTAACGAGACTTAGGAACTGGTCAGCGAGGGAAAAAATGGAAGAATCACGGTAATGACAAAACGGGTCGTTACATTTATTACTATTCCGAAGTGTGAGTTATTGGGAGCTTTTCAAGGTGATTCTTGGGGAAAATCTTGGTGGTAAGTCCTTCTATCTTCCTTCCTATTCCATGATTTCATTATCATCTTAGGATTCCATTATCATGCTAGTTCACTAAGAATTCTAGAATTAAAAGAGGGTTCAATGAGTTTTTCTTCTAGGCTTTGTAATCTTGATTTATTGGTTGGGTTAGCTTCTTTAAGCATGGAATTGATAATTAGAATCCTTTATTTCATAATTTCTTCCTAATTAGTGTCTAATTTGTTGTTACACCTCGAAAAGTCTTCTGTTGTTGCACAAGTGAACGAATTAGTGAGGAGTACGAGTATACGATATTTCCATGAGTGAGAAATGACATTTGATGACCCTAAGTGAGATTTCAAAGGCATCCGATGTTAGACGAGAAAGTTGGCCAAGAGAAAACAAGGCATACGATGAGTATCAGAAAGGAAATACAAGTAACAAGTTAACGAGGCTTTAATGATGCCTTGGAGAAGAGTGATAATGTCCCTTAGATTGGTATTGAGGTGTTGGACAAGTGTTAAGAAGGTTCCATAAGGATTGGAGGTCAAACGAATCGACGAAACGAACTTGGGAACCACTGGGGATTATACGGCCAAACATAATGCCGTATAAATTATACGGTCCGTATGTTTGGGACCGTATAATCAGCCCAGAATGGCAAAAGTTTCTGGACCAAATATACGGCCAAACATTCGGCCCGTATAAATTATACGGACCGTATGTTGGTCCGTATATATGGTCGGGACAGATTTGGCTCAATAAATTAAGGGACCAAGTCTTATTTCATTTCACATCTATATCACACCCCTTCTCTCTAAAACATCTCTCTACATTCATTCCATAAGAATTCAAGGATTATTAGTGATCAACAACATAAACCAAGTGAATCAAGTGTAAGAAAACCCATCAAAGATCATTCAAGTCAAGAAATCTCAATGGAGATGAACTAGGGTTTTTGCTCAAGTGGAGTATTATCAACCAAGGCTTGTTCCTACGACATATAAGGTAAGATTTATGATATTTCCATGTGGTTTAAGGTATTGGAGCGTTAAAATACTTGGGATTGTAGAAGGGTAAAGAAAAATGGGTCATGAATATGGAATAGTGCCATTTTGAGAAATAGCTTGAATTGAGTTATTATTCTTGATGTGTTGTGATGTAAATACGTTATAAATGATATTGAGAACATGAGATGAGTAATGTACATAAATGGACGTCGTTGTGCGTTATGGCCATGGATATGGGTGATTGAAAGTAAGTCTAGAAATATGGATAATGTGGATGAATAATGACTATTGTTATAGTATTGTGAATGTACTATTGACATTTGGGAGTTGATATACGTTATGGAGGAATGTCGTATAAATAAAGGAGATGCTGTCCAATTTTTTCTAGTTTTAGTCATGCATGCTAGCTATCGATTCTAATGATAGTATGAATTTAATGAAGGTAGAAACGCTAGCATTGGAGGAGAACGCACAAGTGTAGAATAATTGAACGGAAAGGTATGTAAGGTTAACCCTTCTTTCATAAGGCATGGTTCTTTGGCTGAACATCTAAATTTAAATCTTTCATAAGTCTATGATGTCTTGCAAGTGATTCAATCTTCCGAGCTAGTAAGCTCACGATTCGTGATACGTTACGATTGTATTAATTTCCTCATATGACGAGTAAGCCTACTAAGATAGATGTAATGAATGACGATAATAGCGATACTAATATCGATGACGACTATAATCGTAATAGCGATGACGATGATGATAGTGATGAAAATAGTAAGGATGCTTATGAGCTTATATGTATGTGTGCCTACGTATGGCTATTATGAAACCCCGAGCTTATATGGCCGGGTAGAATATATGTAGATGTATATGTATGTATGTTTATGTAAAGTGCGCACACCACTGCAGTTGGGTATGGACGACACTAGGCCTTGGTAGGGCCAGGTATGCGTAACACCGAGCCTTGGTTGGCCGGGTATGTATGATCACCGATCCTAGCTATGGTCGGGTACGTGAAACACCGAACCTTCGAGGTCGGGTATGTTATGTAAATGATGTATGTATGATATGATTATGTATATGATATGGATATGAGTATGAATACAAATATGAGTAATAATATGTATATGAATATGCTTATGGATACGAAATGTAAAGGAGTACGAATATGAGTACAAATACGAATACGGATGTATGTACACAATTATGTGTTAGAAATGGAAAGTTACTATGAAACGCAAGTAAGTGCCCGTGACGATGATATTGCTATCTCCCATCTTATGCTATTTCTTATGTTGCTTATTATGCTTATATATTGATATTGATCATGCTTTACATACTCAGTACATTCTTCGTACTGACGTCCTTTTGTTTGGGGATGCTGTGTCATGCCCGCAGGTGCATAGGGAGACAGGCTCGATCCAGAGCTATATTCTCAGAGACTACATAGTAGAGCTCCATTTCATTCGGAGCCATAGCTTTTGGGTACTTATTCTTTTGTGTGCATAATTATGGGCATAGCGGGGTCCTGTCCCGCCTATATGATATGTTATACTCTCTTTAGAGGCTCGTAGACATGTGTATATGGTTAGATATGTCTGGCCTTGTCGGCTTATGTTTTGTATATCATTTTGATAGCCTTGTCAGCCCATGTACATTGATGTGGCATAGATGCCAATGATGATTTAAAGGCATTGTTGTCCAATGAGACTAGCATGATGAATGAATAGAATTATGTGTTTAATTATGTGGCTCACCTAGATGTAAGGGTAAGTGTAAGCCAAGGGGTGCCCGGGTGGGCTAGCACCGGGTGCTCGTCGCGGCCCCTCTAGTCAGGTCGTGACATTTGTGGGATTGGAAGTTAGGGTTTATACCCAAATTTGGGGGTTTTGCCTAGAATCCGAATTTAAGTAAATTGTTGGTTATTCTAGCTTGATATTGATTGGAAATGATCACCTACAGATTTAATTTCATGTTGGAATCTTTAGGTTCCTAATTCCACCCTTCTAGTTCATAAAACCCATTCCATAGGTTATGGATTTAGGTCTTGAATAAAAGTAAGGTTTGATAGATGTTCTTCTTGATTCAAATTTCTTGATTCGAATGTGCTTAGACTTTCTTTACCTCGAGGCTCAAAGGAAAGGAAATACTAAGGTGTGATTGTGCAGACCTTGCTGTTCGGCCTTCTAGGTAGGTTAGGTTTACCTTATGGTAAGATTTTGTTTAGTGAAGCATATATTTAGACGATATTATCATAGAATGCATATAAACCTTCGGCATGAAGTTGGGTTAGATATTGTCTTAGGTTCGGCCCTGTTGTATGATTTGGGGGTTAGCCACCCCGTTGTGTTATGACTTATCTTTTTCTATTGTTGTTGGCTTGATGCCACGTGCAGATAGTTGATATTGGAGACTATTGATATATCTTGATTATGATATTGTAGTATCTTACTTGTTGTCATTGGAGACGAGGATAGTGATTCTATTATGGCTTATTGTATAGCCTTTTCGTGATATTGTTGGTGTGCCCATGCGTGGTATTTTTTATATTGATTTGATTATTGACATTGAACTCATATATTGCACGCATTCTCATCCTTCATGATATACTGTTGATACATTGATTATAACGACCCGTCCGGTCGTTATATAATATTTCGCAAAACCATGCCCAATCTAGGTCAAGGATTGTAAATAATAAGCTTCGTGATGTGTTTTCTGAATTAAGAGTGGGAAAAATCAATTTCGGAAGGATTTGAAAATTTCGAGCCAGAAAATAAAGCAGTCAGTGGATCGCCATAGCGGTACCGCTATAGCGGCTTAGTGACCGCCGCAGCGGTCCACGCAGAAACAGTAGCCCAAATTTCTGTACTTAGTCTATTTTTCTCTCCCTTTTCTACAAAAGACACTTAAGGGCTGCTCCTAGGGTTCCTCGTGAAAGAAAACCATGGACCCTAAGAAAAAGAAAACCCTTCTAATTTCTTTTCCACCCTTCCCTACGAAAATTATCGCTCATGGAATCGGATAAAGGCTAAGCAGACAAGAAATTCTTGGAGAATAAAATATCTGTTCATCAAAGAGGTAGGTTATGGTTTACTTTAGTTAGACTTTGATTAGCGAATCGTATATACACTTAGAGTTGACGGGAGAATGCATGCTTAGGTCTTCGGACACGGAGTTTGGATGGACGAACTTGCTAATGTGACTAAACTATGGTATAATTATGGTTATAATAATAATGATATAGTTTAATGGGAAGTGATGTTGTCGCTAAGGAGATACCTCGTGTTTACTTTTATGCAACCCTAGAAGGGGGTGAAATTCACTCTGTATGTCCTATTTTGTGGAACGTTCATAAGGTTGTTTTCTTGAAAATAAGAGGTCGAATAAAAAGAACTATATTGAGTAGGGTTGACATTATGCCCATCAAGGGCTGGAATTATGATTGATTTGTCATGTAGTTTCGTACATTGCACGGCATGGTTTATGCGGAGATTCAGGTAACAGGCAAGGCTGAGTGTGGGCATTGTGTTATATGGCCTTATGGCCATTGAGCTGAGGACATGAATTACATATTTGTATATGTTTTGGATCCGAGACCGAGGTTCGTTCCGGGGCGAAAGTTGTGCTCAGGTCCGAGGGGTATTCCGTAACGAGTGGTACATGGATACCATGGGTCCCCTGCAGGTCATGGCTATTGAGCTAAGACATCAGCTAGTGTGTATGTACAGTGTGTTTGGGCCCTGCATCGCATTTGCATTGCACTACATCTCATGATTTTATGTTATACATGTGTGTACCACTGTCATTATCATTGCTCATTTATTTCATGTGTGTGGTTGAGAGTCTGGTGGAGAGGGGGTTACACAAGGTACGTGTAGTGTTGGTTGTTAGATAGAGGTTTACTTTTCCAGATACATTGTATTATAGTAGTAATGTGAGTAGTGAACTCTTTTAACAACAAGGGTAAAAGTATAGCATACGGTGAGTGGGAGAGCGAGAGTTACTAGGTTGGATGAAGGTAGGGAATGTTTATGATTTGGTAGAACCCCTTATATTTTAGAAATGAGCTTCGAGGGTGACAAGGCACGCGAGATTATGTTGTAGTAATCTTTATTTCGAATTTTGAGGTTCATTGACTTAATTGTTTATCTTATTGACTCTGTATTGTATTGCCTGAACTAATCGTAGTCGACCTATGATGCTTACCAGTACGTGTGGTGTACTGATACTACTTTTGCTACGCCCTTTCTGGGTGTAGATGTGCTGCAGGTCTTAGCTGAAGTTTCATCGCGGTGATCTATCGGATATTCTCCTACAGCTTCGCTTCTCTCACTTCCGGCGGAGGCTGTGTCATTTATTTGTCTTCTTGTATTTTAGGAGCTCTTGTACCTGTCTAGACTAGATCTCGGGGATTTATTTCGGATTTTATTGTATTGAAAAGAGTCTATAAGAAGTGTCTATTTTAAATCCTGTAATTTTTAAAAGATGGTTGTCGCATGTTTTTAAGTGTTGGGCTTATCGGTAAGGGTTCGTCTACTAAGGTTAGTATACGGTAGGTGCCCGCACGACCCGCGGGTTGGGTCATGACATTGATGATACTTACGGAAACACTGTTATAAGCTGGGCTCAGTTGGATGACAGTGACGTGAGGACCGATGTCCGATGTTTATACCGGAATAGAGGATGAGTGATGGTAGCGATTGCCGAGGTTGTTGCCGGAATCGTGAGGTAGCGATTGCCGAGGTTGTTGCCGGAATCGTGAGGTACATGGACTTCGCGGATCCCTCATGGGTTGTGCTGCCGAGTTTTTCGGGTCAAAGCCCGTGGATGAACCACAGGAGTTTATTCGGCAGATGTAGCGTACATTGAGGATAATAAGGGCTTCTGAGACTGAGTCCCCAATCCTTTCTAAAAAGATCTCCAGAAATTACATGTGAACTGGGATTCTTTGTCTGAAATAATGACTCCCCATCGCTAGCTCTGCTTCTTTATCTTTCTTATATCCTTGCTTGTCCTGTGTACTTTCCATCTTCTACTGAGTTACTTATTCAACACTTACCTCTTCTTTTCCTTACTATCTGCCTCACTATATCTTCTGGTACTTTTTCGTCAAGCTCATCGAGTACTATACATTTCTTGTGAGTCATTATTGAAATCCATCCTCGTTCCGAATTTGTGGAGGTCTATAATACGTCAGTTATCTTCATTAACCACTCCCTTGACACCTCGCACCTTTCAAAAGGTATACATTATTCACTCTTCTGGTATGGCCCTTCATGATACCTGAACTCATCAATCCTTGTTCATACTTAACTATTCGAGATATCTTTTTTCCTTATCATTTACTTCTCCCCTAATCCGAATCTCATAATCATTGCATCTATATCCTCATTACGAAATCATTCATATGAACCTTTTGTTGTATGGGGATACCGTCTTATTCTTATTTATCTTACGCCTGAACAGAAGCCATAATACTCACATGATTTATCATCTCAAGGGGTTTTAAATTCTATATTAATTATGTCCCGCAATAGGCCTTGTAAGAGTCCCCTTTTTGGTAACTATTTTTATCCACCTATTGAATCAGCACCAATATAGGTAATCTTCTTTGTACCGCACCTATCATCGTCTCAAGGTTAATACCGTTTTTCTATCATATGCACATCCTTTAATTCTATCTCATAATCTACCTCATTGCATTACAATTAGCATGTTGGATTTTTCGCCCCTCTTCCGCTCTACGGTCCATATCTTGTATTATCTCATCCTTACGTCTTCTCTTGTCACATTGCCTCGGAATGTCGATGATTAATTCTTTGATTGCAATTTGATTGTCGTCTGATTGTTACAACCATTAAACCATGGATGAATTGCCTTTATCCTAATGCTCATTTCCACGATCCCATTAAGACCCACAGATCATCTTACGTATTAGTCATTTTCATCGATATAGCTCGTGACTAATCTATGTTCCCTGTACCGCATCATCCACAAACTTTCCATCTCTTGACTTAACTTTTCTCAATAATCTTTCCTTGGGACACTGTCACATAACTCACCGGGGATGCGATTCCATATGTTGCTGGCTTGACATACATATAAAGTCAGTCCACCGTTCCTTCACAATCAGACCTTGTTTCTTCTTTTGTCTCGCTTCTCATCCTTTACTCAAATGATTTCGTTCATGGTACAATAGTCATAAGCATATTCTAGAATACCATTGACTTCCATTTAGTAAGATTGTAACTTAAGGATCCATACTCTTCTCCGATCAGTTCACACTGTCATAGGAGCATTGTCTTCCGCTATCTCAATATATATTAGTAATAGGGTAACATGTGGTCCTGTTGGAATCCTTTGGAGAGATGTTGTGCATAAAGTCACTCTTTATGCATAAGATACTTTACTCAACAAATAATCCCATAGCTCTCATCATAATCTAATTAGTCACACATTACTTATAATACGATCCGAAACCCCAATCATTTTATAACATCTATTAACATTCTTGCTTAGTGCTGGGATATCCATAAAGTTTGATTCTCTCTCGTACGCTATTCATTTGGGTTACTGCTCTAGTAGGAATTCTTTTTATTTGCCTCACTTTTACCTTTCCTTTTCTGCCTCTAACATGTTTTTCTTTTTCTTATCACGCATACTGGACATTCGTCACTTATCATTCTTTTGTTTCGTTGATCAACCTTACCTCATTTTTCATTATCATAGCCTGAATCTCGTCCTTTCTGTTCCGCTCACTTTCCTTCATATCAGCAATAACAAACTCCTATCGTGTAACCATTTGGGTAAGTTCCAGGATAAATAACCTAAACTGTAACACAGAACGCAACGGCAGTCATAAGATCAACCAATTACCAGGCAAGGAGCTTTAGTAAACATATTCCTTTCGATCTATTATGGGCTGGCCCATAATGACTTAAAAGTTTTCCGCTATAATCATCGGGTGAAATCTAACTTAATAATCTGAATCGATATTACATGCATAGGCCTATACATATATATCAAGTTCATTTCATAACTCAATCTTCCAAAAACATAAAAGGGCTAGTCAAATCCTTCTGACTTGTGAACTTCTTCTGGAATGCTTATTTCTTTAATTTTCCTTGGTACATAAAACTTATTTCTATCCCAACCACATCGTTTTCCCTTTGCATGGTTCTTATCCTATCCTGACCTAATTATCGTTCCTTCCAGCTTAATACATGTTTGCTACATTTATCCCGCAATTGACTACTAACTCCATCTCTAATCACTCGGTACTAGGCCCTTTCTTTCTTCTTGTCATAATCCTACTTAAAGGTTTCCACAATTTCTCTTAGATTCCCGGGAAATTTCAGCAGAGTTTCCTCTATAAATATAACAATCCCAAACCTGCACACAGCCCAAAAAATACATCTCATGCCTTAGAAGGCCATATATAGAACCACATATGATATACAACTCAACTATACATAGTTGATTACTATAAAAGAATGTGAAGTGATAAAACGCGTCTCATAATTTGTATCTGAACACTCTTTTTCTAGAATTCCGTCTTTTTCCTGCTAAACATTTCATGAATCAACTCCCTTCACGGAGGTTTACGTACTCATAAATCATATCTTCCCCTAATTTTCCCCTTCTTTAACACCTTATAAGTGAATCCAGATTTCCTACTACAATTAATACTCATATTACATAACTGACCGGTAACATTCAAAATAACTGACCCATAAACTTTGCTTCCTTATATAAGCACTGACGTCCTGAAGTCCCACCAACGGAAACCCTTACCTTGGCCCCACTCGAGAACTCTGATCTGGTACAATTCGATCCAAAGGTAGTTGGGGGAGTTCTTCATCTGGTTGCTCTTCCACAGATTGTTCTGTGACACCCACATTGTCTACAAATGCACCAATTATACTGACTCTTCCAGACTTATCATTGTTCTCATTTGACTCTCATTCTGCGGATACCATCACTCTGGGATTACGTAAATGGTCATCTCCCAATACTTATCTATCCCTACCTGTCCAGTGGGTTCCTCCTGGATCTCAGACGGATCTGTATCCACGGAGGACATGACTTCCGATGGATCTGTCTCGATAGAGGGCACATTTTCCGATGGGTTTGTATCATAAAAATGGCTGACTTTGGAAGCCCCTGGACCATCAGCCTTCTCTCCCATAGAATCCGTCTCACTGCTACAAAAATAGTCAAGGTTAGGGTTGGAAATATTATATCCTGTGACTTAGCTCTATCGCACGATCTAGGATATAAAGCAAGGAAACCGCCCTGCAACCTCCTGTTTATAAGTGTGCCACGCAACACACCCATAAATAGGACTCTACTAGACACGGCTTATGGACAACCCTAGGACAGAACTGCTCTGATACCACTTTTGTCACGACCCAAACTGGAGGACCATGATAGGCACCTGACCATACTAGTCAAGCACCACCTAACCTACATCTGTAACATCAACGTAGACATAGGTGAGCCGATAGGGCCATCATATGACTCTCGATAAATCATAAGGAACATGTGTGTATCAACTAATCTGAAAGACTCATCTGCATGAATATACTGAACATACTGCATAAGCCGATAAGGCTATCATAACCACCTGTGACAACATGTAAAACCATAAGTCTGGACATTAGCTGACAATACGTAACTACTGTCTATAAGCCTCTACTGGAAAACATAACCGATTTGGCCGCCACATATATACTATACAACAAAATAAATGCCGACGAGGTTGCATAACATCACGACTACATATCACTGTCTACAGACCTCTATGGAGCACAAACTATAGAAAGGACAGGACAAGGCCCTGCCGTACCCATATATGTACATAACAAAATAGCATACCAAAAGGGCTGTAGCTCTGGATCAATGGAGCGTACTGACTGTCGCTGAGGGGAGGCCCTACTGCGGTGGATCGTCCGACTGGCTACCTGATCTTGCGGGCATGAACGCAGCATCCACGAGAAGGGACGTCAGTACGAGGTATGTACTGAGTATGTAAGGCATGAATAATAACATAGCAAAGGATACAAAGCATGAATAATAATAGGATGGAAATATAGAGTATATCATGAGATAAAAGAGTAACTTGTACATCTGAGTGCCTTTTAGGCGGGTACCATGCATGCTTAGTGCTGCGAAACGTGCAACTCGATCCATATATATATATTATATTGTTGCGGAATGTGCAGCCCGATCCATTTATATATATTATATTGTTGTGGGACGTTCAGCCCGATCCATTAATCCATATATCTCGCGTCCGGGATGATATCATAATATACCAACTGATCAGGTGGCCATGCGTCTATAGCGCCTCGCCCTTTTTCCGATATTCCCCATATACATAGACATATATCATATTCATATATCATATAATCAGCATGCATGAGAGCCCAAGAAAAGCTATAAATCTATTGGAGTGACGTAAGGTCGGTAACCTCCGATTATATTATGAAATAATCATCGCTCTATCACACCTTGAAGGAACAATTATTTTAAGGTGAGACTATCAATGAAGAATAACATCAAGAGAAAACATAGAATAAGGTCATAAATCTCATAAGGCATCAATTCATATACTTTGAAGTCTTTAGAAAATAGAGTCATTATCAAGGAATAAAATTGAGGATTAAGAATAGCTCAATATTCTCATATTCATATTGAATCCACAACTTGAGACTTTCAAACATGAAACCATTCTTATCATAACCATCATAGATATATTCTCATCTTTGACATCATCGTTGTCATTACAAAAACATGTCCGTCGTTGTAGTCATAAAAGCTTACAAAATCATAAACCTTTGTTTTGGAAAAATATGAACATTTCGGAAAACTTTATGGGTTATTGGGAAGGGAATCACAGACTTTTAACTTTTGATAACAAGGAAGATATGGAAACATTTATGAAGTCATAACATAGGAATCATGCCTTTGGAAGAAAGGGACAAGCCTTAACATACCTGCCCACTCTCCAATTATCTACACCTATTCGTCCGAGCTCGTAAGTCTACATTTAAAAGGATTCACACAATCGTTAGACTCATCGAAGTATTTTGTGCTAAGCTTTCAAGTCAAATTATTTTATATCCTGTCGAAAAGAGGGCAGCATTTCCCCTGTTTATATGCCTAGCCCGAAATCTCAATTCAGCAACAACAACAACAATACCAACATCAATAACATCATTTCCTGTCACGACCCAACCCCGTAGGCCGTGACTAGTGCCCGATCTGGGCACCCAAACCCATCTATCAAATGCATTCAAGTATATAGCAGAAGCCGACAAGGCTGTATTTACAAATTTAGATAATCCCCAGAAAAATTTCGGCAGAGTCTCCTTTGTTTTTCGGACTATCCAGAATAACCCTGTACACAGCAAACACCAACAAAGGCCACACAGGGCTAACAAAGCAACGTATAAACATATGCGGACCGGCCGCCTCGGCGTATGGGATCGCCCAAACACGACATATACACACATCCATACAGAAAGACCCTAACCCACAGACATGTCCACAGACCTCTAAACAGACCGACAGAATCATATGACGGGACAGGGCCCCGCCGTACCTAAATAGTCAGATCTACAGAAATATATACATAGCAAAAGGGTAAATGTACCAAAAGTGGACTCCGGATCAAAAGGGAGTACTCCGAAATAGCAGAAAGTGGAGCCTACAGTGGAGGATCACCTGTGTCTGTACCTGCGGGCATGAAACACAGCCCCCGAAGAAAGGGGGTCAGTACGAAAGATGTACTGAGTATATAAAGCATAGAGTACAGAAATATGAGCCACAACTGAAAATAAACAAGATACAAAAGGGGGAATACTGAACAGTATATCAGAATCTATATCAAAATCATGTATACATAATGCAAACAAAATCATGCAAAGCTCAGGAACGTGGTCACCACTCCGACACTGGTGCCACACACAACATAACACCAGAAGGTTCAAATCTCCGTACATCCCCGAGCACACATATCATCATAACATATCACCAGCCATATCACAGCACAACACCAAACGGAACCCGGCCCTATGACGAGGTCTCGGGAACCGTAACACAGCATACGGCCGAATTTATCATAGTACGCACGAATCATAACCGGCCCGGGAACCGGTGAACGAAGTCATAATAAGGGCACGAGCGGAGTCATGAGCAAACAATGCAATTTATAGGTCGAAACATCTTTTGAAACTTGATAACATCATATGCTAATTCATTAGTCAACTAGTTCGAATAGTTAGTCAATACGGGGTTCGTTTCACAAAATATTTCCAACATAGTATTTATGGTTCAAAATATAATCTAGAATACTGTGGCAGTCAAAACATTATTTTATGATAGACAAACTCATAAACAAAAGTGTTTTGCTGACATTATACAAAAACGAGAATAATAGAGCAACAAGGAAGTCTCGATGCTAGCGGGCCACCGCGGGTCAAGTCGAAGTGACGGACATGAACCACGAACATTTAGGGTCTACGGAATCATGCATGGAAGATCCGAAGCGATTTGATTACATTTGCATAATTTTCGGACAACTAATTACTTTGCAAGCAAAAGAAGGACTTTAAGGTTCAATTCAATTAAATGAATAGTGCTCGATTTCTAATTCGGATTTCAAGGAACAGAATTGCCCCCGGGGCTCCGATATCAACCTAGGATACTTAAGACATGCCAAAAGAAGGAATGGGTAGCCTTACATACCTTATATACGTCTTACGCTCGCCCAAAACTCAAGTCCCGTTTCACTCAGAATCTGCAAATGGTCAAAGTTACCATTTAGGGATTTCAAGGCTTAAGAATTCACTTAATTTCATTTTTGTCTACCGAAATTTCGGCAGCACTTCCCCTATATATATAACACCCCCGAGACTTAGCTCGGCTCAATATACATAAACACAACAACCCACAATATCACAAACATCACAAGTCATAACAAAAATCACTCTAACGTCAATATTCTCTCTTTCTACATAAATCAACAACTTTCATCCAAACTTCACAACATCAAACTAACATCCACATTATCACATTCATTTACTCATTCAAAGTTATTCAAACACATTCCAATAATATTCCAAGCGATATACATGAATTCAAGTATGCCGCCAATTTCCATATTCTATCCAAAACTTCAACAAATGCGACAGACTACCAACTCGCATTATTTTCATCCAAATTCATTAACAACGACCATAATTCACATTTAGAATCTCACTTCTATAATTATATAAAAATCATATAGAATTCACATAATTTCTCATAATTACATACAAGAAATTTCAATGCCAATTCAATTCATTAAACCTTCATTTGCATCACAAGAAGTCACCACAATACAACTAATCAATTCAAACAAACTTGAATCCACTTCTCCTCCTCCCTATGTGGTACACGGCCAACACCTTCCACCCCCACACACACGGCCATGCACAACACAACACAATCCCATATTTTTCATGAAACTTCAATCACTATTACATATATACCTATTTCATAACATCAAAACATAGAAATCTTACCTTTCTCTTAAGGTTCCGATTTGCCGCAAATGTGATTCTTCCGCCAAACTAATTGTATCACGTCGGAGAGCGTCTTGAACTTACTACAATACAAGAAGGACAAGATTTTTGGATTAAGATCAAAGCTAGATTTTTTTTTCTTTCTTTCTTATGTTGGCCGAAACCCTCTCTCTTGGGTGTTCTTCAATTTATGATTTGCTTCTTTTTCTTGAATGTTCTAAGGCTAGCAATATATAGTACTCTCTTTATTAAGTTGTCACATGCTAATCACATGACAACTTGTTATGGGTTTGGGCCAAAGACATGGCCGGCCACCCTTAACATTTTGGGCCTCATTTCTCTTAAATTTTTGTTGAGCCCAAATCATTAAAACTCTCGTTTTAAAAGTCCCGAAACTAATTTCCGAAATCCCAATTTTGCCCCTTAGACTTCCTCCATATTTTCACACTAATATTTTCATAAACAACATAGACATATTAACTAAAATAAAAAACATGGCCTTATAACATACAAGTCTTAATTATTTCCACGAATTCCCATTATGCGAAAACGCGGGACATAACATTTCCAACACCAATATGTACCATAAAACAGCCCACACGCTGTTTTCCAACTTCCATAACTAACCAACTTACTACACAATTATTTAACGACTTTGTCTCCCTAAATAAGCCTCAAATAATACCAAAAGAGAAAGATTTATACCTTTTTTATTGTTAAGACAGAAATATCCTCAATATCCACGCTAAAATCCACCGCAAAACAATACTAGAATCACAACCATGCGTTACCCGGACATAAATCACTACTCTGCGACTTAAAAATTGCTCACTTTTTGTTTCCCTCTCTCTCTCTCTCTCTCTCTTCAATTTCTAGAATTTTCCAGGAAAATCTGATGAAAAAAGTTGTTATTACCCTTTATATAGGGGTCAAATTCCCGGGGGGGGGGGGGGGGGGGTCACTGTAGCATTTTACTGTAGCAGGTCGGTACTGTAGCAGTACTATAGCACACGTTTCTACTCTGTCAGCTGAACTTGTAACGTCCATAATTCTCTACTCTGATGTCCTATCGACGAGCGGTTTGTTGCGTTGCAAACTAGACTCGACGAACTTCATTTTAGTCTTTTGTTTCACTTCAAAACACTTCATATGCTAAGAGACATTCGTCCCTCAAGTTGGACCAAAATTTTCACACAAAACATTACCCATCCTTTCTCCAAAGTCGTACTACTCCACTTCTTCCACTCATTTCCTTATAAAACCTTCCGGTATACCTTATATACATCCTTTACTCATTTAATATATTCATTAATGCTTACTCCTTATATTCAAAAGTGGTTTTGCTTAACCATAACTCAATGTACATATGTTTCAAATTTGATAAGTGCTTCTTCGAAGATACGGGGTGTAACATTCTTCCCCCCTTAAAAACATTCGTCCTTGAATGTTGTAGTTTACAACCCACAACATCTCCATTAGTTTGTTGCCTTCCTCTTAGAATCAAATTGTCGTATCTTCATACTATACATTGGTCAGCGCTCTTAACTCTTTCATTGGACTCATTCTTTCTTAACTCTTTTATTACCTTCAATCATTTTCTTTCACTTCTTTGTCCTCATGTACATGATCGGAAATTAACTAGCATCTCTCTCTTGTTCTTTCTCCATTATAGTAGTCTTGACTTGTCATGCCACAACTATTCATCATCCTGCTAGTATTCCTTTTTTTTGTCCATTAGTCAGGCTCTCTAATCCTTACATCCTTATCGCCATCTCTTTTACCCTTACATTCCAAATGTTTACCCAGCATAACTGTGTCGCTAGTGAACCTAATGGTTATGTTCCTTTCTAAGGCCAGTTATATCATTATCCGAAATACGTATATACGTAATGTTTCTTCGCCGTTTATTATCCTTCGTAGTCCAGTTACACTTATGGAAAACTTATAATCCGAGTTCAACTAATTTCATAGCTCGCAACATCTTTGAGCTCCTACTACAACTTTTTCTTTACTTCCTTCCCTCACATTTGTCAATACAATCCCAGAGGCATATGACTACGGCAACTCTTCTATTATGACTCTCTTGTAACGCAAGTATACTTATCTTCGATTTCCTTGTATCGGCAATCATTTCGTCAGTCGTTATTCCTTGTTGGCTTTCCGGTGTGGCCTTCTTACAATTGTAGTTGGGCATAGCTTCACGTTGACAGTTCATATAATTCCATAGCATATGCTCTTATGTTTAGTATAATTAGTGGTCCATGAACTATTTTCTAATATCCGGTGAACTCTTTTATTTCCATTGATAGAAGTAGTGCTTTTTCTTTCCTTCAAAAATTTCCAAACTACCAATCGTTGTTCCTTTTATTACAGTTGTCATTGTCATCCCAAGTGTTCTTTGGGTTCGTTATCTTCTCTAACACCCTTTGTAAATTTAGCTTAGAGACCTTTCTTGCTCTTTTCATTACCCTTTAGGGCATGTCACTGCATACTTAGGTACGGCGCAATTTTTGCCCGATACGAGGGATTCAAATCATGGTCTAAAAATATCGTAGTTCATCTTGGCGTAAAGTGCTCTCTTGAGTTATCTTCCATACTTTCTCCCTATGTCTTCCTCATGGTACACTTATTGTCAATTTGTTTCTACTTCTTTCTGTTACCTTCCCGATATGCCAATACGCCTCGAACTCTGGCCCCGAGCTAATAAATCTCCTTTTCTGGCGCTTGAAACGTCATAGTTCCTTTCAAGTCTAGTATGTTCTTCCCCCCTTATTACGGAGGTCCTTATACGCCTATAGCCTTCGAGTAACCATCGTCTTCGATCATTATCTGCCGCCCTTCGCGATCTTCTTAGGATTGGGGTTCCGTCATCGTATGGTCTGACTTGTCTATCTTCTTGCTAGTTACAGTCTTGTATCCAATCAGAATACTTATAAGGGTTAGATCCAATTCCGATGCCTTCTTTTCCATCTTTTCACACCTCTATTTTTTATGACTAACGGTTTTCCGGACCCGCAAGTTAATGGGGACATCAAGATTCACCACGTCATTTATAAAGTCTTCGATTATACCTTACTCCTCGTTTTTCTTCCCGACTTTTCTTATAACATATCTAAAACTTCTTTCCCTGAGTTCTTCTTCCATTTATGTCTATATCATCATTTTCTTTTGTTTTTCAACATTTCCATCCACTACTAGTCCTTTTTCCCGCTTAGCTCACTTATTCATAATCCTTCTTAACTACGCGTTTGAGTTGCAGCTGTGCATCCAAGTTTTTCGAGTGTTCAACTACTTTTGCTCTCAGCACAAAATTCTTACAGTTTACACTCTCTCTATCCTCGTTCATCGAACCTTTATCTATCTTTTTGATGCTACGGCCGGGTGGTCTTCCATGCACGTTCCTTACATTTCATTCCATTTCCTCTATGATAGAATCTCTCGGTCTTCACATGAATTCTTATTCCATGTAATTAATTTTCTAATCAATTGTGTCGACTCATCATCCTCGTTCTTTCCTCGATGAGTAATCGGTTTCCTACCACCAACTCGTTAAAGTATCCTTGTTACTCCCATGGTTAAAGATTTCCAGTTACTTTACTCCTAAATGCTCTCCTTTTCCTTCGATCAGCCCATTAGTATACCTTCCCTATTTTCACCCTTAACCTTCCTTGAGTTCCTTCCTCCTCGAGCACCCTTCTCCTCTTGTTATTTATAGTATCAGCTGGGAAGTTCGTGAAATAAAAGCATTCCTTTAAACGTGCAAATCTGTCTTATTCTTAAGCCATCTTTTAGGAAAGCCTCCTCATGTCCGAGGAAACCGTGTCAATTTGACTACACATTTACCCCTTTATATATATATACCTTTCGAGAGTTGAAAATCTTTTAGCATCGTTGCAAAGCCTAATCATTCTTTCTCCTACTTCACATTCCTCGCTATGGTCACTATCCTTTTAGTCCCACTTACCGAAATTCGTTCTCTAACCCTACACATTCCTCTTTTATTCTATACTACCACACTTTATTCCTTTCACATACCTACCTTCAAATTTTTACCCAAATAGTCCCGTGCTTTGCCCGCCATCTCTCTTAGAGGCTTCACTCCCTCATGTTTCTTACATTTTTTTCTTCCGACATTTCTGGTCTCTTTACTATCCATATACTTACTTTCTTTCTTTTCCAAATGTCATTGCATTAAAAATCCCCAAATCTAACCTGTAGTGAAAATAACATCGGTTTATCTAGTAACGTTCTTTTGTCACTTGAACTTCATTACCCTGTTCGATTAATGCCTTCCATATACCGCAATGTTGGTTGCCGGGATACACATACCTGCTGATATAGCTACATATGGGATATCATATGCATACGTATATATTAATTACTACAATCTCGCTTACAAAATATTTCCAAACGCTATTCAAACTCACCCTAATTCTAGAGCTGTGATGCACCTTCTTTCTCTTCACCGGTCTAGTCCGCCTCGTCCTACACAACCTCTTAAGGTGTCCAACCACTCTGCATACTCCAACCTCCCTTAGGCTGCTCTAGCTTCTCATTTGCCTCTTCTATCTAAATTTATAGGACTTTTTGTACACTTCTCAGGGAGTCACCCATCCTAGTATTTCTCTCACCCAAGCACGCTTAACCTCGAAACTCTAATGAAATCTGGTGCGTTAATGCTGGTATAATCGTATCCACCTCACCGCATGACCTTCACCACATAATCTAAAGAAATTTGAAGTCTTCACAGATTCCAAAACGTTCTCGTAACGCATCTCGCTCTGAGTTAGAAAGGGTCTCTTACTCTTCTGACTACACAATTACTATTTTGGCCTTTTTAATTCTCAATATTCTCCTTTCATCTCTATGTATGACTACATTCTGTCCTAGATTTTCCAGATTCCCAATGGTAGCGAACACACCTTGGTCGTCGTTACTTATAAATACTCGGTTATCGGCCTCTTTGGGTTTCCACTCGCCACTATTAAATAATAATCTACAGCAAATGCACATACCCAGAAAATTCTAATAAGGACCCATATAACTGTAGCCGATCGGTCTCTAGTCTGATCTGGTGGACTATAAGGTGAAGTGTACTCCTCGTCATCGTCTACCCACCATCCGCTCATCTAGCCTTCATCATCTCTCTCATCTGAGTCCAAGGGATATAAATAACCGGGCAACTCCTAGTTTACCGACGGCCAAGATAGAGGGCTAGAGTAATCCGTAACACTCACCGGGGAGGCTGGTCTGACGTAATGCTCTGCCATAGGAGTAGCTGGTACGACCTCGGGAATCTCCTCCTCCGGTGTCCCAGACGAATACTCGGACGGATCTGTGTCATAACTGTCCTCTGGGGGGTCCTCCTCCCTGGGAGTCAAGAACTCTGGAGGAATCGTCGATGGGTCCTCCGAGGGATCAGTCTCCATGGAATAACTAAGGCTCGTCCTGCTCGATCCTGGAGCCTGGGGTCCTAGATCTACTCTCGGGGCCTTCTTAGTACCCCCACTGTCTGAAGCTGATCTCTTCATCTTAGTCTGCACTTACCTGCAGAAAAAAGGATCAGAAGTGGTCTTTCCTAGACTCTAGGCTCTACCGCACGATCTAAGACAGAAGGAAGGTCAATGATTTCCTAAATGCCCAGCAGCTTTCTGTTTATAAGTGTGGCCGGCTTCACACCCATAAACAGGACTTTATCGAACACGGTCTATAGACAATCCCTAGGACGAACTGCTCTGATACCAATTTTGTCACGACCCAAACGGATAGGCCGTAATAAGTGCCCGACCAC
Source organism: Lycium barbarum (assembly GCF_019175385.1). NCBI lineage: Eukaryota > Viridiplantae > Streptophyta > Magnoliopsida > Solanales > Solanaceae > Lycium > Lycium barbarum. Next base: position 26,571,202 of record NC_083344.1, on the reverse strand, counting down.
TACTGGCCAAGCACTCCTATGCTTTCACTTACTGCACACTGACTATCCTAGGCTCATACACAATCTGTAACTGAGCTGTGCTGTCTCCCGAACAATCAACATAAGAGACACTGCACCGAGAACTCACGGCCAACACATACATATAAACATAAACACTAAGAGTAACAGCGCGAGCCGACTTGGCCGCCACATATATACTATACAACAAAATAAATGCCGACGAGGCTGCATAACATCACGACTACATCTCACTATCTACAGACCTCTATAGAGTACAAACTATAGAAAGGACAGGACAAGGCCCTGTCGTACCCATATATGTACATAACAGAATAGTATACCAAAAGGGCTGTAGCTCCGGATCAGTGGAGTGTACTGACTGCCACTGAGGGGAGGCCCTACTGCGGTGTATAATCCGACTGGCTACCTGATCCTGCGGGCATGAACATAGCGTCCACGAGAAGGGACGTCAGTACGAGGTATGTACTGAGTATGTAAGGCATGAATAATAACATAGCAAAGGATACAAAGCATGAATAATAACAGGATGGTAATATAGAGCATATAATGAGATAAAAGAGTAACCTGTACATCTGAGTGCCTTTTAGGCAGGTACCATGCATGCTTAGTGTGCGGAACGTGCAGCCCAATCCATATATATATATATATATATGTGTGTATATATATATATATATATATATATATATATATATATATATATATATATATATATATATATATATTATATTGCTGCGGAACGTGCAGCCTGATCCATTTATATATATTATATTGCTGCGGCACGTTCAGCCCGATCCATTTATCCATATATCCCGCGTCCGGGCATCCCGTGTCTGGGACGATATCATAATATACCAACTGATCAGGTGGCCATGCGTCTATAGAGCCTCACCCTTTTTCCCATATTCCCCATATACATATACATATATCATATTCATATATCATATAATCAGCATGCATGAGAGCCCAAGAAAAGATATAACTCTATCGGAGTGACGTAAGATCGGTTACCTCCGATTATATTATGGAATAATCATCGCTCTATCTCACCTTGAAGGAACAATTATTTTAAGGTAAGACTTCCAATGAAGAATAACATCAAGAGAAAACATAGAATAAGGTCATAAATCTCATAAGGCGTCAATTCATATAATTTGAAGTCTTTAGAAAATAGAGTCATTATCAAGGAATAAAATTGAGGATTAAGAATAGCTCAATATGAATTCTCATCATAACCATCATAGCCATATTCTCCTCTTTGACATCATCGTTGTCATTACAAAAACATGTCCGTCGTTGTAGTCATAAAAGCTTACAAAATCATAAACCTTTGTTTTGGAAAAATACGGACATTTTGGAAAACATTTATGGGCTATCGGGAAGGGAATCATAGACTTTTAACTTTTGATAACAAGGAAGAAATGGAAACATTTATGAAGTCATAACATAGGAATCATGCCTTTGAAAGAAAGGGGCGAGCCTTAACATACCTGCCCACTCTCCAATTATCTACACCTATTTGTCCGATCTCGTAAGTCTACATTTAAAAGGATTCACACAATCGTTAGACTCATCGTAGTATTTTGTTCTAAGGTTTCAAGTCAAACTATTTTATATCCTGTCGAAAATCAGGCAGCATCTTCCACTCATTTCCTTATAAAACCTTCCGGTATACCTTATATACATCCTTTACTCATTAAATATATTCAATAATGCTTTTTCCTTATATTCCAAAGTGGTTTTGCTTAACCATAACTCAATGTACTTATGTTTCAAATTTGATAAGTGTTTCTTCGAAGATACGAGGTATAACAAACGTGCAGTCCGATCCATATGTCATATCATCCCGCGTCCAGGGTAACATCATAGTGTACCCACTGCAGTGGTGTGCACATCTACATGTCGTACCCGGCCGACTATAGCGCGGCTCGGTGTGAGAAAATAGCTGTACATATATATAAATGTATGAAAGACTTGTGAGATATCATTCTGAACTCTGGAACTATAGACATGAACTATGTTTGAGTATACATACGAGGCCAAAGACATAAGTATCTCTAGAGAATCTAAGAACAAGATTCTTTGGAACTTGTTCGTTTACTTCTTTCGCTCGTATCATAAAGATCATGCCAAAATGAAAGAAAGGGATAGCCTCAACATACCTCTTGTCGTCAGTATGCACTCAATAACGAACTCACCTCAATTATAACTTCAACCTATAACAATGATAACACGCCCATCAACTCAGAGAACACTAGTATATGATGTATATCAAATGATAACTCCTTTCTATAAAGAGTCGGGCAGCATCTCCCCTACTTTTATCACTTCCTCAACTCAACATCAAGAACCACAACATCAACAACAATATAAAAAAGTTATATTCCAAGAATTCTAGCCCCAACAACTCAATAATACACACCAAATCCGTCCACAACACAACAACAACTTATACGATTTCCCGCCATTAAATTCCGTAGTTCCCATCTCACAATTTTGCTATGACCTGGATGAATTTAAATATACCTAGGAGAGAATAGTTCTTACCTTATATGCAAATAAATGATCTTCTTCCACCTCACTTCCCTTCAAAGAAAGCTCGAATTCAACAACGCGATAAAACGAAACACGAGATCAAAGCGGTGCACGAAACTCGTATATTATTTTCTACGAGAGTTATTCTTTGGTCTAATGAAATTTCATATTGCTGACCCAAGGGAGTATTGTGTTGTGTACATTTTTGTTATGTTTCTAAAATAAGAAAATCCACAAACATAAAGGGAAAGATTGCAGCATACATTTTATATAACCAAATGTCAGAGAAAGAATGAAATGACCTATATTCCTTGCCTTTACACGTGTAAAAATGCACATTAAGTGCTATGAGTCATATATACACACTTAGTGCCACCTTTGGCGTAATTACTGCCATGTGGCAGCCCACCAAAATTCCTCATGCTCTTAATCATAATTAACACCACAATTAATTCCTTACTCTTCCACTTTATTCCAACATTTAACCAATTATCCACATAATTAATTTCTTGATCATGACTCACTTAAATAACAAATCATTTTTACCACACCACATATGCTCATTATCAAGATCATGTAATATGGTACTAGTCCGTAGCCTCTCTTGGCGCCCAAATAAAAAAAGATTATTTCCAATCACCGTCATCACACTTATAAGTCTGAAATAATTTTGGGACTTCAGTGCTTTTACACACCGAGCTCTTGATTTTCATGCTTGAATATGACCAAATCCTCCGGCTCGGGTAAATTTGCTCATGTTGGATGGTTCAATTTCCTGGTCAAAAAATACGGGGTATTATAGCTTGGACCGTAATTCATTCAAATAAATGTTGAACCTCGACGAAACATATCTTATCTGATTCATTTAACTTCTAATCCTTTCAATACTTACAATACTTAAACTTAGAAACTCATATACAAAGGTTAAACATGTCCGACATCCCATAACTTAGAAGACGAACCTCAAAACTCGAGGCCATAATGATTAATGTACCATATACTAAAGACGTATTGAAATGGGAGATGTAACAAATTGGGGGCTATTGGCTGGGACTTGATATGATCTAGAATATCTTGTATTGTGGGTGCGTATATGGACCTCATGAGTCCCTCATGGGTCACGTGAAACCTACTATAGGAGCGTGTGTATACCGATACATATGGCCATTGCATTGCATACCACTCACTTGTATTGCGTGCATTCCTTTATATCTCATGTCATCTATACTTGTATGACTGCATTTCATGTCATGTGTGTCGAAATTGATCCAAAGATGGGATCTTTATACTTACACTTGTTCTGATAGATGGAAAGATTGAAGCGTTATAACTATACTTGCCTTAATTGATGAGAAATTTGAATCTTTACGATTATACTTAGAAAGGAATGAGCTTACAAACCGATTGAGTTGTGGATATATTTTTTGCCTATTGAATGCTTATAAATTGTGGACTTTGAACTAACTAAGAAAGAAGAGGAGTATCGAAAATACCAAAACTCGTCATCATAATAGTTCAGGGTCAGTCAAGCGATGTTGCTGGATACACATGCTTCCCGTAATCACTCTACACTTGTTGCACCTTATGTATGCAACTTCGGATCCAAGCAAGAGTGGAGATCGAGGCTTGTAGATCCTTTGGAGCACTTTCTTGGAGTTTAGGGTGAGCCGATAATGGTTCCACGGCACCAGGCTCCTTTCTTTACTTGTGTATCCTTCTCATGATATTGTTGGTGTGCCCATGCGTGGTACTTTTGATATTGATTGGATTATTGCAATTGAACTCATACATTATACGCATTCTCATTTTTCATGATATACTGTTGATACATTGATGATACTTAAGGAAACACTGTTTTGAGCTGGGCTCAGTTGGATGAGAGTGATGTGAGGACCGATGCTCGATGTTTATCCCAGGAATCGAGGATGAGTGCTGGTAGCGATTGTTGAGGTTGTTGTCGGAATCTTGAGGTAGTGTTTGCCAAGGTTGTTGCCAGAATCATAAGGTTCATGGACTTTGCGGGTCCCCCATGGGTTGTACTATCGAGATGTGATGTTCCATCATCGAAGTACATGTGTACGGTGCATATGCATTGCATTCACTCTTCACACATTATTGCATTGCATTGTACTATGGCTTCTATTGTGATATTCTTGTAATGTACTTATGGTGTACGGATTCGGATAGAATATATTGAGACTCGGCATATTTGGGCTTAGATGCTATAACGTAGGTGATAACGTGTACGTAGTTACTTGCTCGTGATTGACTTATACCTTGTTGATTTACCTGTTTATCTTACTTTATTGCCTTGATATATGTTAGCTAATCTTAGTCTGTCTATGATACCTACCAGTACTTGTTGTTTGTGCTGACCTGCACTTGGTGCATTCTTTTATGAATGCAGAGTTCAAGGTGGGTTCAAAATCTACTCCTCGCGGCTGATAGTAGTTCGAGGATTGCTATTTAGATTCTTACAGGATAAGTACGAGGATGTTCACTGCCTTGAAGATTATTCTTTTATTTATGTCTTACTTGATATTCTGAGACATACTGAGACTTGTATTATTGTTATTTCGAGACTTATAGATTCTAGTTAGAGGCTCTTGTATGACTAGAAAGATTTTAGGGTGGTTTTGATGTATCCCCGCATTATTTATCTATTAGTATATCATACTTACGTATTTCTATCTCTTCCTCTTATTTATTTATTATTTCATATTTTTAAAATTGTTGGGATAAGGGTTCGCCTATCGAGGTGAGAAAGGTAGGTGCTCGCCCGACTTAGCAAAATTAGGTCATGACAAGTTGGTATCAGAGCCCTAGGTTACCCGATCTATAATGCAAGATCATGTCTAGTAGAGTCTCGTGGATCGTTACGATGAGCTTCAAAGCTTATCTGCGAGAGCTATAGGACATTTAGAAAACTTCACTTTCCTTCATTCTCTCGTATAAATTTATTTAAATTGGTATCTCTAAACTCTCTTATCTCAATCACCCACGGAGGGTGGAAAATCATCCTCGAATTCTTATGCTAATGGTCGATCTATGACATGTGGTAGAATGGTACGAGATGTGTTATCCTGATTAGGACGCGTGATCCAGTTCAATCTCTAGTATGGCTTGAGAATTCGATTGTGTGGAGTCGCGATTAGACTCGGTTGTTATGTGGAGTCACGATCAGACTCATTTGTTATGGGGGTTCATGAGAAATGGGAAAGATAGTTTAGAGGGTTACATGATCTCCATGTTTCAGTTTTGGGTTTCTCGGAAGTGACACGTGCATTGATGGCTTAACAATAGTGGGTTGCTCGGTGATATGATCAGTTGACTTCAACTTCGTCAAGGCCTTATGATGGTGTGTGTGACACTGGTGAACTAATGGCGGGTCGACGATTTAGCAACAGTAGAGTATTAGACTTTGGTATGTGAGAACAGGTGTAAGTTTGGTGATGACTATCGAATGTGGGCAAACGTATTGTGATCGTAGGTAATAAAGAAAAGAAGTGGACAATAAGGACATGAAGGAAGCTTTTGTGGAAAGTGTGTAGCGAAGTAAGACTTCTTAGAATATCTCGGATATGAGTACTTTTCGTGAGATCGGGAAAGGAAAAATTGGTATCTGACATGGTTATCAGGATAAGATTGCAATTGATGCGAGGGCAATTTCGTGTTCGATTGTGAAAGGTAAAGAGGGGGTTCGGCATGACGGAACGGCACCGATGGAGGTGGTTGTCTGAGTTATGGTTATTATAGAGTATTGAATCTTGTGGGAATAATTAGACATAGGTTGGTAATGATCGTACTTACAGGTTCACGTGATATCTCGGGGATATGGTACTAAAAGTCATTCTCGATATAAGCTCGTTGATGTTAAAGGTCTACTCTGTTAGTAAGTGAATGCTATGGTCACATCATTTGGTCGGTAAATTGACTGGGTTGTAGGCTTCTGAGGAGCTAGTAATCGACTGATAGAAATGACTTCAATTATGGGCGTATGCGATGAGTTAATGACTTGGGAAGTTACTGGTTGCTACACTTCGATTTGAGGAGAAGTATTGATATTGTTTGTGGTTCGTTCGACTCAGAGGGATGATTGGTTTAGAGGATTGAGCGGATTTGAGTGTTTGGTGGTTGATAGTGATAGAGTGATTTGAAATGAAATACGGGAACTGAAGGATTACAATGAGAAATCTTGCTATTGGGTTGAGAAGGTTAAGGTTTGTAAGACTTGAGGTGAGGTAACATGGGTACGTGAGTCGTGTTTGGATTGCGGGGGCATTATATCATGACATTCAGCAAAAGGGTAACTGATGAGGTTGATTGGTGTCTTCGAGGTTAAGGGAAGAAAGAAAATCGTGGAAAAAAGAATTAGTAATGTGAGCTTGGTTGCGATTGTACAGTGTAGACTGGGAATAAGAGTTTATGGATGAGTTGGTATGTTCGGTTATGTTATAGACTAATAGAGGTGGGTGGTAGACTGAGGTTGGGAACCTTGTATTCATTGTGCAAAATTGACTAGATCCCGCTACTAATGGTGTTATTACTTGACTTATGTGATTGAATAAAAAGGGATTGGCGCGCGAGTGGTTAGAGGTGTTCAGATTCGATAATTAAGGTAAAAGGTGATTCCTCGAGGACTAGTAACGTCAACGATTTGAGTAAAGGATTAGAAAACATGGGTACTTGAAATGGTAGATCAATGGTGGCTTAACTTATTTAAGTTCGGTGTACATTTTGGAAATTGAGTAAGCAATTCGGGTAAGGACGATTCAGTGGGATACATAAGGATACTAGTGAGACTGTTTGTCTGATACATTGGATTTAGAGAGTGTTCAAGTTAGAGTTGTAAGCATTAAGAAAACACTAATGTGCAGAGTATGTGGTACGATCCTATCTCCAAGATTAATACGGCTAGTTTGCAATATTTATGATTATGTGGTATTCGATAGAGTGGATTCGAGGATTGATTACAGTATCGATGATCGTGAAGTGATTAGAAATTAAGAATTGACGAGTCGAGAAAAGGTATAGTTGATTATGAATCTATAAGAAAAAGGTTCATCTTGGGGATTTCTTGGGTCAGTATGGATTGTGGTGTCCTTTTCTTGCATATTCCAGTTGAGATGTGATTGTTGCGTGAGCTTAAGAAGGAAAGCTACAGGAATGGACTATGTGATATGACAGAGTTCCGTGAGGTTCCTGATCAGCGACTAGTGAGAAGTATATTTCAGTGAATCGACCTGTTTAGGTTTATAAGAAGTGGCTTGGTGGTACACCGTTGGATAAGTTTCGTAACCTTCTGCAGTGGATGAGTTAACATGCTTTAAGAGAGAAGATTTGTGGAATCCCTATCATCTGAGGACTAGAGTTATGTTTTCAAGGTGAGATCCTACTTGTGGTAATATTTTGTGTTACAAGTAGTATTGACTGGACACCTTTTGGTTATTAAATACTTGGGGGTCATTACGTGAGATTTAGAGCAGCAATATAAAACTGGATACTTTTGGAGAATTTATGATCATATCGAGGTGATACTATGAGAGGATCGATGGTTATATAATTACTATATGAGGCTTCAGGTTTTGCATTGAAAAGTTCGGGGTTGTATCAGGTTTGCGTATCGGGTAATGGTTGAGAAACATGAAGATTGAAATCGTAAGGTACAGCTCTTCGGTACTAAGTTGATAACTTGGATAGGACTTAACTTATGGACTAGAAAGTGATAGACATGATTTGTTATGTGTGAGGAAAAGATTAGAATTGACCGCCACAGAGGTGCGATAGGACTGTGATTGGTTTCAAGAATTTGAAGTCAGTTCAAACGACTAGTGGTGATATTCGAGAGTTGTGCATTCATTCAGGGTCAGCATGGTTCGAGTTAAGCTTAATGGTATATGGTTATATTTTCAGGAAGATATTTAAAGATTTGATGTGTTTCGGCTCAAATTTGAGGTGTGACAGATTTACCGAGCTTTGTCAGGTTTTCCTAATGGATTTGATGATATTTTCTGAGAACAGTGCTTGGATAGAATAATGGTTTACAATGAGCTTAGTATAGATTTGAGGAGGAATTGTTGCACGAGAGGCCTTTATAGTGATCAGTTGGGTTCTGAAGGACCTTGCTCGGCTGAATATTCAGTGGTATGGTTCCTGTATTGCGATTAAACGTTTAAGAAGACTTGGAACTAGCATAGCTGACTGTCAGTAAGATCATATTTAATGGAATTGTGAAGAGATCACAGGTGAAACAAGGATTCATTTCTGGCAAGAGTAAGTCATGGTTTCGGGCTTGTGGTGTGTGTTCATGTGTCTCTAAGAATTCGCGGTGCAAGTAACAGCCTTAGAAGATGTGGGAGAAAGAGTTAGCAGAATCAGAGTATTTTATCGGTTCAGAATGGGCTATGGTTTGTGACCCTGTTTCAAAGGATTGTGTTGGTTTGGAAAAGCGTTTGTGTGGCCTATTGATAGCGTTCACAGTTGCGGTTTATCAAATCAAAGAAATCGAGCAAAGCAATTCGTTCGAGGATCAGTTGCGAGGGAAATTCGAATATGGAGATATGAGAATTGGAGCTTGAGCTAAGTTTGGAGAGTTGTGACTGGTAAAGTGAGCAATCAGGTTTTTCTGAATGTTACACCCAATAGGGGTGTCATGCGATGTGGGGATGTTACATCCCGTGTTTTCATGCGTTGGAAAGCCTGCAAGTTAAAAGACATAAGTAGGGGAAAACGAGGTTACCCAAGCTTATATGTGGTTAGGATGAAGTCTCGAAATTATTTAAGACTCGAAAGTGGAACGACGGTGATTGGAAATAATGTTTTGTGTGTACCAAAAGAGGCTATGGACTAGTGCTATGTCACATAATCATGACAATGAGTATATGAAGTGTATTAAAAATGATTACTATTTATGTGATTTGAGATCAAGGAATTAATTATGTGTGTAATTTGTTAAATGAAGAATTATAGTGGAAGAAGAAATTAATTAGGATTTTGAATAAGTAGCCGTGTGGCATATTGATAAGTGGAAGCAAGTGTCATATGTGGACACATGTAGAGAGGAGGTGGTAGCATCATATATTTAAGGGTGGACCTAGGGATGACATATGTAAAGAGGATAAGGCTACTTAAGCCCCTTATATCATTTTCATGGCTTTTGCGTAGGAAAACAACTTTGCTGAAATTGTAATTCATATTGATATAGCTGGAACGTGAATATATTCTATTATAGCAGCAAGAACACTTGCAATTTTTAGGAAGCAAAAGTGTAATTCTTCTCAAGAACAATATTCGGGTTTTGCTCACTACTTCGATCTCGTTTTTCCGTTCTATCGCATTGTTGAATTTGGGCTTTCTTCGAAGTGAAGTAAAGTGGAACAAGATCATTTATTGGCATATCAGGTAAGATTTATTCTCTCATAGGTATATTTAAATTCATCTCGGTCATAGCTAAATTATGAGATGGGAACTACGAAATTAATTGTGGGAAATCAGATAAGTTATTGTTGTTTTGTGGGCTGATTTGAGGTATATTTTTGGGTTGTGTTGTGGCTGGAAATTGATGGAGTAACTTAAGTATATTTTTGTTGTTGTCATTGATATGTATTTTGAAGGAAAGAAAAATTGGAGAAGTGTGTTTGATAATCGTATTCGAGCTTGTCGCTCGTTATAAAGTATTATGAAGTTGTTATGAATATATATATATATATATATATATATATATATATATATATATATATATATATATATATATATATATTGTGTTGCTGAGATTTACCTTGTTGTTGGGCTATTGTGATGATATGTAGAATTGGAACGTACTAGTGATATAAGGGAGATGCTGCCCATTTCGTTTTAGGGTCATAGTTATCAATTGATATATGCGATATACGAAAGCCCTCTAAAGTCATGTACGTACTCCTATGGTTATAGGTTTGGCATAGTAATTATGGAAAGTTCGTGATTAAGTTGAGTTTCTTGGACAACGTAAGGTATATTAAGGCTATCCTTTCTTTCATTTTGGCATGACCCTCATGATATGAACGAATGAGCAAGTTTTCATATTACTCTACTCTTAGAGACATTAGGAGTACTCTAGTCTTTGATGTTCCTGTACCCTTTTTTATGATTATTCCTTCTGTCCATGGGTCTTGAGATTACGTATATTGAAGATATTAGCTCAAACGATGTTTATCGGAGGTAGTACGACTTTATGTCACTTTGAGAGTTTATTTATTCATCTTACTTATGCATTGCATTCATTTATACATATGCACATTGACCCATGACCAGAAGACGTTATATACGTATATATTATATGTATATGGGGTATGGGAGAAAGGGATAGTCATTATATACGCATTACCACCTGATCGGTTGGTACACAGTGATGATGATAATGATGATGCCCGCAGAGGGGCCGATGTGATATGATATATGGATCGGACTGCACCTTCCGCAGCACTAATATTATGGATCGGGTTGTACGTTCCACGGCACTAACAGTTATACTATGACCTATGTACATGATTTTTGAAAGAAAGCATACACATTAATTTCCCTCAGAGGCACTTACAGTTATACAGAGTTGTACAGAAGTTTCCGGATATACAATCACCCAGATACATTCAGATATACAGATTCACTCATATGTCTCAGATGCTTTTCATGATTCTTACGTATATGTTATTTTCATGCCTTACATACTCAGTACATTATTCGTACTGACTCCCCTATTGCTTGGGGGTTGTGTTTCACGCCCGCAGGTTTGCAAATTTCAGGTTGGTGATCTATCTATTAGGATGTCAGCTCAGCGGATAAAGCTGATGCACTCCATTTGTTCCGGAGATGCCAAGAGTCAGCATAGTCTTATGTATATATAGATATGTATGCACATATGTATGTGTATGGCGGGGCCCTGTCCCGGCCACGTTGTGTTATGTTTTCTAGTAGAGGCTTGTAGACAGTTATGTACAATCAGATGATTTTTAGATTTGAGATTTCATATGTCATCGCAGTTGGTTATGATAGCCTTACCGGCTCATATATTATGTTTAGTATTTTCACATAGATGAGTCTTTCAGAACAGTTGATACATGTATGTTTCTTGTGAGTTTATTGAGATTCATATAATGGCCCCATCGACCCACCTATGTTTATGTTAATGTCACAGATGTATGTCAGATGGAACTTGACTAGTACAGTCAGGTTCCCATCATGGCCCTCTAGTTTGGGTCGTGACAGGGAAGGAGGGCAAGTGAGCCCGAGGTGTATTGCCCTATTTTAGACTATCCGTTGTATTGATCCTTTGTTTTATGAATTAGTTTTTCACCAGGCCGGTCAGGTGTTCATCCGGTCTTCCATGCTTCTATGTTGAAGAAGTGCTATTCTGATGGTTCCTATATCATTCGTTGGGATTCAGTTTTGTTCGAACAGAATCTTTCCTACTAGGAAAAGCCCGATATGTGTTCGAGATATCCTTATTTGTTCACTTATTCAGGCACTTCTCCGTTCCTTTCCCTTCGTCGCTCGAGGACGAGGGATGGTTTAATAGGTATCTGATGTAACGACCCGCTTGGCCGTTATAGTCTTTTCGAAACTTTTTGACCTTTTTCCAGAGCTTGTTAGCACTTTTGACCCGAGGGGACCGTTGACACGCTTCTCGAGGTGTTTGGACTTGATTTGGGTGACTTTCGGCAAAATTGGGCTTTAAGCAAAAAAGAGTTGACTCAAAGTTGACTTTTAGGTAAACGGATCTTTTTAAGAAATCTATCGATTTCGAGAGGTTCGGATGATCTTTTAGAACTTGTTTGCATATTTGGTTCGATTCCTAATGCACTCAGGTGCATTTCGGGACTTGAGTTGGGAGGTTTAATTTAAGGTATCGGGGGTTGACTAGGTCAACGAGACCTTCGTTGGGAATTTCGAGGCCATGAGTGCGTTCATAGCGTGTTGTTATGTATGTCTGCATATTTGGTGTGTGAGCAGATGGCCTTGGGAGATAGTCAGAAATTCAGGTTAAGAATGTGAAATCTTGGGATTTCTGGTGTCTGGTGCCCGCTTTGGCAGCACTAGCACCGCGGCAGCGGTTACCCTACCGCTGAAGCGGCCAGTGTGATTTTAGGCATGACCGTTGTTGGACCGCGAAAGCGGTGCCGCTGAAGCGGTCTGCTGGTCGCGGAAGCGGGTGTCGGGCAGTTAATTTCATTAAATGAAGTGTTAAAAGCCATAAGTCCCTCATTTATTGTCACGACCCATTTCGGGGTCGCACGGGCACCTACCTTTCCCACCTCTGTAGGCGAACCCTCTCATTCATTACACATCAATCAAGTAAAGGCGATTCATTTAAATTAATAGATACTTAGAAATTCAGCGGAAACTTCATAATATATTCAATAAACTCAAGATTTAATAAAATTACAATGATGTAACACATACAGACTCGATCCACTTCTCATGACCTGGTGTAGACTAGTACAAAAGCGACTAATGATTTCAGAATTAACACTACATTCTAAGTCTCAACCTCCGTCCCGAAATGAAATGCGAGGAGGTCTTCCAGATAGACACCGCGTATTTCCACATATGCTTCGATAAATCACCTGAAATAATCTACACCCCAAAAAGGGTGTAGTAAGTGCAATATCAGTACAACCACACGTACTGAGTAAGTATCATAGGCCGACAATGGTTAGTAACACATATCAGTAAAGAATTCACAGATAAACATGATAACAACCGAATCAAGTCATACGGCGATCTACCATCCACTGTAATCAATACCCTTAAGCATTAATTTCACTCTAATAATTCACTAGTCAAGCTCACAACGATATCAGAACCCACGTATCATTAAATCGGTCGTTTCAGTCTAGTAGTCAACTCATCATCAAGACACCCGTTATCCTACATCACATAGAGACCAAACATATAACTAATCTTACGGACGGTCTATAGGATACCTCAACAAGTTCGATCAATAAATCCAGATCCAAGTACACTTCATTGCCTAAGTAAAGCATCTAATCCCAAATGTGCCAAGTCTGAATAAATCAATCGGAATCCAATCATCACAGGTAAACAGCAAATCATCTCAAAGAAGCCATAATGCAATGCAATGCAAGATGTATCAATGCAATGCAATGCAAGATGTATGGACGCAATGCCATGCCATGCAAATGAGGTGTACACAGGTACTCCGGACGAAAATATAGACGTCTCGATAGCACAACCCAGCGTGACTCGCGAAGTCTGAGTGCCACCCATCCCTGATCTTTGCCAAACAGACAGACAGGACCCTGGCTAATTGCTCACAGGGGGGGGGTCTCACCGGCACCACTCTGGGGGACCCGCGGAGTCCATGCACTAACAAATGATTTCGGGGTAACATCGGAATCGGCCATGCAATAACGATGCCCGAATATAACCATCGGACATCGGCCTCCTCACAATCACTCAAAAGAATTTATCAAAATATCAGTTTCACTCAATCAACGATACTGGATCATCACCGGATATCGGCCATGCATCATGAATATGAGAAAATGTATGCAATGCACATATCAACGATTCCAGAATTGAACATCGGATATCGGCCTCCTCACAATCACTCAAGTAAAAGAGTTTATCAAGTATCAATTTCATATAAACAACGATTCCGGAATGGATCTTAGGACATCGGCCTTTTCACAATATCAGTTTCGCCCAATCAACGATACCGGATCATCACCGGGCATCGGCCACGCAGGATAAATATGAGAGAATGTGTGCAATGTATATGTCAATCACCAACAGTGGAGTTCAATATCACAAATACCACAACGGGTATGCCAACAACGTATCACATCACAACACCAACAGTGGAGTTCAATATCACAAATACCACAACGGGTATGCCAACAATGTATCACATCAAAATACCAGCAGTGGGTATGCCAACATATATCAATAACTCAAGTACCAACAGTTGATACGCCAACAATATATCCAAGTACAAATACCAACAATGGGTATGTCAACCCTATCTGAATCAAGACAACAAGTAGAATTCGATATCTACCAACTACACATGGCATCAAGCCAACATAATTGAACAATCAAACACACATAACGGAGTGGCTAGTCCTACACACAAAGGTCAACCAATCGATATACATATTTGCCACTTCCTTAAATTAGGGACACGAATCTCACCCTACACTCAAAATCCCTCATCACAACTCATTTTGGACTCAATCACAATAATTGGTACATTTTATCCTCCCATTTATCCACTAGATTCACTATTAATGGCATAACACAATAATCATGTATTACGGGAATTTCTCATCATTACACATACAATAGGTTTCACCCGCTACTTTCAATTCACATATAACCACCGATATTAAAGAAAAACCACATCAAACAACCTAAGGAATCTACAAGCCATAAGCCCGAACACACAAATCACACAACAATACCATCCTAAGAATTCCATGTCACGACCCAGCCCCGTGGGCCGCGACTGGTGCCCTATTTGGACACCCGAACTCATTCGCTTACCAAATCGACATATCGAAGACTTATTCAAATTTAGCATACATTATTTTGAACAGATGCTGAAAACAGATATCATCTTAAGCGGTCACCCGTACAGAAATATCATACCAAAAACCGGTAGGCTGGCGGAATACACATACATATACAAACATATGGGCCGTTTTGGCCATAGTAGCAAACGGGGCCGCTTAAGGCACAAATCACAAACATAATCGAACAAACGTGACCCATGACCCACATATATGACTACAGGCCTCTACAAACCATAACAGAAACATATGACGGGACAGGGCCCCGCCGTACCCAAATAGCCATATATACAGAACATGTATAACAGAAGATATGTACCAAAAATATGAGCTCCGGATCAAAAGGAGTACTCCAAACAGCAGAATAAGTATCCTACACTGGCGGGTCACCTGAACGAACATCTGTACCTGCGGGCATGAAACGCAGCCCCTGAAGAAAGGGGGTTAGTACGAAATATGCACTGAGTATGTAAAGCATGAAGCACAGTAATCTGAATCATAACTGAAGTGAGGAGTACAGAAAATGGATACAGAATTAGTATATCAAAACCTATGCTGAAAATACAAATAATGCAAATAAAAATCATGCATAGGGCTCAGGAACGTGGTCGCCACTCCGACGCTGGCGCCACAACACATCATACTCGAGAAGGTTTCCAATCTCCGTACAATCCCCGAACATATCGTATCATCATAACATATCACAACATCAGAACATATCATATGCCATATCACATCATAACGCCGTATATATGCGGTACCCGTCCGTATGGCGAGGTCTCGGGAACCGTAACACATCATACTGCCGAATATAGCATAGTGCGCACGATCACAAAACCGGCCCGGGATCCGGCATACGATATCATAGTAGTATGCACGAGCGGAGTAGTGAGGAAACCATATGCATATAAGTACATAAATAAATTTCAAAACTCGATGGACAAACATATTTACCGACATCTGAAGGCTCAAAAATAAGATTCGGGTTAATCGGAATTAGTATAAGAAAGTTACGAGCTTTTGAAGTACGGAACCTTCTAAAAATACTTCATAAGCCATACTTGGAAATTCAAGTATCATTCATATTAGAAAACTTTCGAACATCATTATGGATCGAATATTCATATTAGGAAACTTTCGAATAACATTATGGATCAAATCAAATGGAGACTTTTGGACCATATTTATGTATCAAAATATTCATCAAAGACTTTAGTCATCTCGATCTTCTTTCAAACAACATTCGGAACCATAACACTAGAATCTTCGAACATCATAAATACGTATCAAGCCATATGGAATAGCTTATGGAAGTCAAAGATATTAGCCATCCTAGTGGCTCTAAGAATAGGATTTTCTTTAGAAGCATACATATACGTTATTGGTTCATTTCATAAAGGTCATGCCAAAAGAAGGAAAGGTAGGCTTTACATACCTCGATCGCTCGCTAACCAAATCCTGACTCAAGTCTCGGGCTCTCCAATATCTACAATAACGTTATCAATTACCAAACATTAGCTACAAGTACTTAAAAATCCAATTCTAACTAGTACTTGTCTACAGAAATTTCGGCAGCAGCTCCCCTGTAAATTCAACATCCCCGAGAAATTAACTCGGCCAAATTCATCAGCAACCATACCAACAATACCAACAACCATACCAATAACATCAAGAATCAATTTAAAGCGCATTCTAATATTAGTAACCTTCAATCTCGACGTAGCTTATCACATTCAATTCAACTACGTATTTTCAAGCCAATATCAACGCTCACATATCCATTACTAATCCAAGATCATTCAAACACAATTTAAGAACACTTTAAACAATTTGTACAATATTCAAACAATCCCACTAACACCATATTCTACCCGAAACTTCTACAAACGCAACGGAACTACGACGACGCATTTTCTTCTTTCAAATTCATCAACAACAACAACAATTCGCACTTTAGCAACTCCACTTCCATAATTACATAGAACCATATTAAAATCACATAATTTCCTACAACAACTTACAACCAAATTTTCATGCCAACTTGAACCATTAGTCTTCCATTTACATCACAAGGGCCACAACAACACAATTAACATACTAAATAAATTTAATTCATCTTCCTTCACTACACCACACCACACGGCCACACACACTCACACACACCCACACGGCTACACCCACAACACACAATTTTCATACTTTTCATTCATTTCCACATACTACAATATATATATAAGTCTTCCATAATATAAAAAGGATAGAATTCTTACCTTTTCTTCAATTTTCCACTTGCCACAAAAGGTATTTTCTTGCCTCAAAAATTATACCACGTTGAAGAGGGTCTTGAACTTAGTAGGAATACTAGAAAATTATAATTTTTGGACCAAGGATTGATGGCTTAAATTTTTTTTCTCCCTCTCTTGTTGGCCGAATTCCCTTCTTCTTTTTTTGCTCTCAACTTTTGTTTTTTTTTTCTTGAAACTTCTTGAATAATGAAGAGTTTGTGGCCCCTTTCTCTTATTTATTTGTCTTGGATTTAATTTCATGGGCTTGGGCCATTTTTTTTTTCTTCATGGCCGGCCACACCTACTCATTGGGCCTCTATTTTTTGACTTTTTCCCTAGCTCAATTACTTTGTTAATATTTTGTGATTCATGAAACTAATTTTCAAAATTCCAATTTTGCCCTTAGCCTTCCTCGATATTTCCGCATCAATATTTTTCATGAACGACATATATATTAAATAAGATCAAAATGTTGCCTTATCTCTTATTAGTCATAATTAATTCGATTTATCCAAATATGCGAAATTACGGGATATAACATTCCATCCCAAATCTCCAATTCTTATACATGCATTCTCCATTACTTCTAATACATGAATATATGAAACTAACCGGAGTCTACCAAAAGGGAAGCCATAACCTACCTGGCAGTCGAATAGGTGCCACGAACCCACACGTTGCGTTGTCTTTCAAAGCGTTTCCAAATAACCAAACTCTATCACATGTGAATTCTATGTAAGAAACCATGAATAATGATACCCATATTGGCTACTTTCTATTCGGGTCAAATTCCAACCCTTAATTTAGGAAAACCATGTCTCAATGGCAAAACGGGAATTTTATGACCAAAATACCAAATTCAGTACTAAAAGGGAAAACCCATTACTTAAATCATAGAAATACTCAATTAATTCTTAAAATCATCATTGTTAAGAAAACCCCCAAATTTAGGTCTAAGAACCCTAACTTTGATTCAAGAATTTCAACTCTAGAATGGAAGATTATTGGTTAACAAGCCTAGATATATCATTATCTAATATAAATAGTAACATTAACATCATTTTTTCAAAATCTAGGAAGCCAATTCGTTTTTTAGAACTCTTTCATGAAAACCCCCAATTTCGGGTTGAAGAACCCTAGGTTTTGCATAGAGATTTTTGGAAGAGGAAGGGTTTTACAAAGACAAAATGATGGATTAATTAATGGAAACTATCAAGCATGAGATTTAGACCTTACCCTCCATTCATCCCCAAGCTTCCAAGAGAGAAGGTATCCTAAATGAGGTCCAAATTCGACATAGTCTCTGTTTTTCCTCGATTTTTGTGCCAAGGTGACCTCAAAATTATGGTTGGATGGCACCATTGGATTCCTCATGAAATTTCATTGAAATTTGGCCTTCAAATCGCCTCATTTGGACTTAAAATGAGGGTTTTTATATTGGACCCGACTTCAGTTTTCTGCGAGGCCGCCGCAGCGGAAACCACCACTGCTACAGCGGTCAAACCACTGCAGCTGTCATAAGGACACTGTAGCAGTTCTTCCCCAGCGGTAAAGGGTCCGCTGAAGCGGTCACCAGATACCAGATGCCCCGATTTTTCAGTTTTTTTCCCCGGAACTCCGAATGCTCATCCGGAACCCAATTTTGACAAACCAAATATGTAGATATAGGTAAAAACGTGCTACGAACTCATTCGCGCACTTGAAATTCCCAACGGAGATACCGTTGACTAAGTCAACTCCCGAGCGGCCAAAACCAACTTTCCAACCCGATTTTCGATAATCATCTGAGGTCTGATTTCAATAAACGAAATATGCATCCACATGTAAAAGCACTCTACAAATGCACCCGTGACCTCAGATTTCCCAACAGAGATACTGTTGACTAATTCAACTTCCAAACCTCAATAACCATTCCCAAACCAAGTCCCAAAATGCACCCGAGTGCATTGGGAGCCGAACCAGTCCCACCAATGCATGATAAATCAGTCTATGAACCTCTCAAAATCGATGGATCTCTGAATGAAATCCGTTCACCCAAAAGTCAACTCCCGGTCAAACTGTTTTCGCTTAAAGCTAACTTTTTCTAGAAAACATTCCAAAGGCTAAAACGATGCCTAGGAAGTCATGCCAACTATCTTCTCGGGTCAAAATAGTTCTAACGAGACTTAGGAACTAGTCAACGAGGGCAAAAATGGAAGAATCACGGTAACGGCAAAAACAGTATGTATGCTTTCTTTTCATGCTTTTGGTCGTGTGTGGCCATAAATATATTGCTATTGTGTTATGGCCCTGTGAGGCATATTTATTATGGGATGCTGTGACAGGGTGATAGCGCCATGTTACAGGGGAAACTCTAGCGAAATTTCTGTAGAATTCCCGAGAATTTAACATTCGAGGACAAATGTTTTTAAAGGGGGGAAGGATGTTACACCTCGAAAAATTCCATGTCGTTGCATAGTAAATAGACCAACGTAGTGAGAGAAGTATATGATGTTCCTATAAGTAAGAAAGGTTATTTAATGATTCTAATTAAGATTCCAAAGACGTTGGAAGTAAGAGGAGAAAGTTCCTTAAGGAAGGCAAAGCATATGTTGTGTTTTGGAAAAGTTCCGTAAAGTACCGAGCTAATGTTGACTTAAAGATGTCTTAAGGAAGAGTTATAACGCTCTTTAGATTGCTAATGAAGTGTTAAACAAGTGCTAAGAAGGTTCCATAAGGATTGGAGATCAAACGAACGATGGAAATCATTTCAGAGAAATGGGGTTATACGACCGCTTATACGGTCCGTATAACATTATACGGTCCGTATAACATTATACGGTCCGTATAACACCCAACAGGAAGATGTTTTCCCTGATGGTGAACCACGGACACTTATACGGACCGTATAAGTGGTCCGTATAATACCCGACGGGCTGAATAAGTTGCAAGTATAAATACATGTTCCCACTCTTATTTTCTCATTCTTTCCACTTCTCCATCTCTCTCAAGACTTCTAGAGGGTTCTACACATTTCATCCTCAAGAATACAAAGGAAATCAAAGGTTCATATCATAAATCCAAGAGAATCAAGTGCAAGAAACTCATTAGGGTTCATCCAAGACAAGGAATCTCACTGGAAGTGGAACTAGGGTTTTGCTCAAGAGAAGTGTTTCCACTCAAAGCTCATTCCCACACTATCAAAGGTAAGTTTTATGATCATTTCATGTTATTTAGAGTATTGAGGGTTTGAAAGACTTAGATTATGAAAGGAGGTGGAAAATGGGTCATAAATATGAGGATAGTGATACCTTTGAGTAGTAGCTTAGAATGAATCATGATTCTTGACATGTTGTGATTATAAATATGTTATAAATGACATTAAGAGCATGGGAGAAACATTATATAGGGGTGAACGTAATATTGTACTATGACCATGATTACGGATGATTTGAAGTGGGATTGGGAGATTTGGATAATGTAGGCGAATGAAGATTGTTGCTTATGATATTATAATGTTGTTATTGACGTTTCAGAGTTGATATATGATATGGAGAAAGTTGTATAAATAAAGGAAGTGCTGCCCAATTTTCTCTAGCTTCAGTCAAGTATGCTTAAGCTATCGATTATCTAATGTTAGTACAAAAACTCTCTTGAAGGTAAAAACGTGAACATTGGAGGAGAGCGCTCAAGCGATAGAATAGCTAAACGAAAAGGTATGTAAGGCTAGTCCCTTCCTTCTAAGGCATGATTCTTATGATATGACTATCCTTATCTTCCATGACCTTCTTACGTTCCATGAACTACGAGTCAATGTTGATAAAGAGCTTTTATGATATAAGGATGAGAAATACGTCATGAATATGATAAAGGGTAATGATGAGTTTAAAGCCTAGAGATCCTAAAGCTTATGATACGATACTCTTACGAAGCTAATGACCCTTTGTTATGTCCCGTGTTTTCGCATAATGGGAAATCGAGAAAAATGAATAAGACTTGTGTGCTATAAGGAAATATTTTGATTCTAGATAATATGACTATGTTGGTTATGAAACTATTGGTGCTAAGTCATTGGGGAAGGCCGAGGGTAAATTTGGAATTTCAAAAATTAGTTTCGGGAATTTCAAAACTAGATCCTTACGAATTGGGCCAAGAAAAATTGAATAAGAATTGAGGCCCAAGTGTTAGGGGTGGCCGGCCAAAGGCCAAGGCCCAAGCCCCATTTGAGTGGTCATGTGAAATGCATGTGACCACTTAATGGATCATGTATATATGCATACTTATCCATAGATTAATCAAGAACATATCAAAACAAAACCCTTGAAGAGCCAAGAAAAGCTCTCGGCCGAAACTAGGAGAAAAAAAAGGAAAAAAAAATTCTAGCCTTGTTTTAATCCAAAAAATCGTGTCCCTTTTATAGTTATAGCAAGCACAAGACGCTCTCCGACGTGATACAATTTGTTTGGCACAAGAATCACGTTTGCGGCAAGTCGGATTTTCAAGAAAAGGTAAGAATTTTGCCCCTTTAATGTTATAGAATTGATATGAATATGTTAAGGATTGAGAATAGACGAGAATCCCGTAACTTTGATGTATATAAAAAGCCGTGGGTGTGTGTGTGTTTGGTGTTGGAGCCGTGGCACTTATGTAGTGTAAAGTGATATGAATTGATCTTGTTTAGTTTGTATAATGTGTCGTTGTGGCTTTTATGTCGTAAATGATTGATTGATGAATTGGATTGGCGTTGGAAAATGATTTCGGAACGTTATCGGAAAGTGTATACCTTTGGTATAGTTGTGTATATCATTGTATGTCTAAGGTGCTAAAGACTTTAAATATGATTTATGGTTGATGTTAATGAATTCGGAATGAAACGACGCAAGTTAGAATGTTCGTCGTGACTTTTGGTGTTTTGAAAGAATTATGGAAAGTAATGGATTTTGGGCAATTTCGTGTATGGCTTGGAATGTATTTGGAATGTGATGGCATAATCTTGAATGAGTAAATGAATACAATAATATGGATATAGATTTGGAATTTTGAAGTTTGAATGAAAGATTTCCAACTTGCGTAGTAAGGTAGACTTTTGAAGTTTGAATATGGTTTATATTGTTTGATGATGTTTGGGTTGTTGTTGTTGATGTATTTTGAGCCGAGCTAAGTCTCGGGGGTGTTAGATTTATAGGGGAAATGCTGCCGAAATTTCGGTAGACAAAAATGAAGTTAATGGCATTTTTAAGCCTAAGAATCTCAATTGGTAACTTTGACCATTTGCAGATTTCAGACGAAACGGGACTTGACTTTTGGGAGAGCATACGACGTCTGTAAGGTATGTAAAGCTTCCCACTTCTTCATTTGGCATGTCTTAGTGTGATAGGCGAATATTGGAACTTCCGGAGCATTTCTGCTCCTCGAAACCCGATCCACAGAAAAGTTACTATTCATTCAATTCAATTGAAGCCTAAGGGCTCTATTTTGGCTAGAATGCCACCAATCGTCCGAAACCTATCGAAATGTGGTCGGGTAACTTAGAAATGATTATGTATGACCTTTTAGCACCTAAATGTTCGTAAATTATGTTCGCCACCTCAATTTGACTCGAGGTGGGCCCACTAACCCCGAGACGCCCTATTTGTCTTATTGGGCTATCTTTGTGAATAAAGTTTGATATGATACTTTCGATTTTGGAACTCCCTCCTATGAGATATATTTTGAATATTATGATATGCTAAGTTACGTTTTGAGCCATACGTACCACTTTGGAAACTTTTGTGAAACGGATCTTTGTATCGACTAAGTATTCGCTTATTTTGTGCTATGGAACGATTTGTAAAACTATTATCTTTTGAAAGACTATTTTGAAGTATGATTTGCATTTGTCTGCTCACGACTCCGCTCGTGCCTTATTATGACTTCGTTCACCGGTTCCCGGGCCGGTTATGATTCGTGCGCCTTACGATAATTCGGCCGTATGCTGTGTTACGGTTCCCGAGGCTTCGCCATAGGGCCGGGTTCCGTTTGGAGTTATGCTGTGATATGGCTCGTGATGCGATACGCTCACCTATGTTTGTGTTTGTGTTCGGAGATACGGAGATTTGAAACCTTCTGGTGTTATGCTGTGTGTGGTGCCAGCGTCGGAGTGGGGACCACATTCTTAAGCGTTTGCATGATTTCGTTTGCATTATGTATACGTATATGATTTGATACGGATTTTGACATCCCGATTTGTACTCCACTTTGTTATCTGATTTGCTTTCAGTTTTGATCCATATTTCTGTACTCCGTGCTTTACATACTCAGTACATATTTCGTACTGACCCCCTTTCTTCGGGGGCTGCGTTTCATGCCCGCAGGTGCAGATATTGGTGATCCTCCACAGTAGGCTTCCCTCTTTGCTATTCCAGAGTACTCCTCTTTGATCCGGAGTCCACTTCTGGTACAAACTCCTTCTGCTTTGTATATGTTCGGTATATTTGACTATTTGGGTACGGCGGGGCCCTGTCTCGCCATATGTCTTTGTTTTGAATTCGTAGAGGCTTGTAGTCATATATGTGGGGTGAGGGTCCTGTATATGTTGGTTTGATTTCGTTTTCTGGTCTTAAAGCGGTATGCTTGTTATGATGGCCCCAAATGGCCCTTATGCTTATGTTTGCACTTTTGACCGGCGATGTCTATTCCGCCGCTCAGTTTGTATTTGATTTGTGCGACCGCTTAAGACATATTTCGATAAGTTATGTTTGATATGACTTTTATGAAACTCTGAAATAAGTTTGGATTTGATAATAAACATGTGATTTGGTCTGGGTACCCAGATAGGGTGCCAGTCGCGGCCCACGGGGCTGGGTCGTGACACCCTTATACTATCCTTTCATGTTATTTATTTATTGCTAGACCCACCTTACAATGTTAGTTCCTCCAAGGTGAGGTATGATGAATGTGGTTGCTCCATAATGGAATCGGGGGTTCTCGACCTTACGTCACCCCGACATAGTTATAGACAATCCATGAGTTCTAATGCACGTTTCATGATGAATGTCTGATGATGATAAGGTTATGATAGGCCTATGAGATGTATTTAATGATGAGATTCCACCGTGCCTAGAAGGCCGGACATGCCACCGCGAAGGCGGGCTACATACGATTCCACCGTGCCTAAAAGGCCGGACATGTCACTGCAAAGGCGGGCTGCTTATGATTACACCGTGCCTAGAGGGCCGGACATGACACCACTAGTGGGTGTATTATGATGGTTACCCGGACGCGGGTTAACGACGATAGTACATGTGATATGTTGATATATGTGATATGTATAAAATGCATTTACTCTTAAAGGTTAAGCAGGTTATATCTTCACCTCATGTTCATGACTTTTTTATTATGCCAGTTTCTTTTTATGCCTTACATATTCAGTACAATGCTCGTACTGACATCCTTTCTTTTGGATGCTTTGTGCATACCCACAGGTAGACAGGGAGGCGACTCGGATTCATAGGAGCTATCAGTAGATTTACAGGAGCACTCCATTATTCCGGAGGTGCTATTTTGAGATATTATTTTGTGTACATATTTTGGCACGACGGGGTCCTGTCCCGTCCTTATGTCTAGCACTCTAGTAGAGGCTCGTAGATACGTATGTGTGGGTAATATGGTCTCATGATTTTCCTCATTGTATATATTATTTTGATAGCCGAAGGGCTTATGTATATAAATGTAGAT
Source organism: Lycium barbarum (assembly GCF_019175385.1). NCBI lineage: Eukaryota > Viridiplantae > Streptophyta > Magnoliopsida > Solanales > Solanaceae > Lycium > Lycium barbarum. The sequence goes on along the minus strand of NC_083344.1, from coordinate 26,546,100 downwards.
ATGCTTGTGGTTTTCCTTATGACTAGAAGTGTGAGAGTAATAGATAAATGCAGAATAAGTATGATGACTAGCAGTATGAGTGGTGCTCGGTAGTTAGCTTCGGGTACCCGTCATGGCCCCCTAGTCGGGTCGTGAAACTATCACTCCACTCATGTTTTTTTCTTTTGTCTAAGCTGCTCAATAATAAGAGAATAGGCATATTATGCTAATCTCGAACTCCTGACCCATAATAATGGCCTATCATTACTTGCTTAGTGATTATTGTTACACCTCGGAAAAGTCCCCGTACATGTACAATGAATAGACCAACGAAGGGTATGAGTGTGCGACGTTTTACTAAGAAGGGAATGACGATTCATGAATTTTTGGAAATAAGAAAGTTGTAGAATTTCAATTCAGCCAGTGGTCGTAAAACAGAATACGGCCCGTAAAGTGATTTACGGACCGTATACTGCCATTGTCCTCCAACGTTCCAAAAATTTCAACTTTCTATCCAAAGTTTAAATGGTAAAATACGACCCAGTTTACAGACCGTAAACTGAAATACGGCCCGTAAACTGTGGCCGTAAACCATCATGACCTCCAGCAAACCTTTCTGTTTTTGATATGCTTAAATACGACCAGGTTATACGGCCCGTAAACTAGTATACGGTCCGTAAATTGTGGTTTACGACCACTGTACACCCCGACGACTGTTCATTAAAAATCAGATTTTGTGATTATTATAAGTGACTTTCTCATTCATTTTCATTCATATTTCATTTACAACCTTCAAGAACCCTCTAGAACTTATCCAAACATTTCATCCACAAAATTTAAGAGAATCAAAGGGAGATCAAGATTAACAACACCAAATCCATGAAACAAAGTGTGTGAAACTCAAGTGAAGTTCATCCAAACCAAGAAATCCCAAGGAAGGAAAAATAGGGTTTTGAGGAAGGAGGAAGAACTCCACTCTAGGATTGTTCCACCACCATCTAAGGTAATATTTATGACTTTAGCATGTTGTTTAAGGTATTGGAAAGCTAAGATGCTTGAATTGTAGAAAGACATGGAAAATGGGTCTTAAATGGGAGAATAGTGTCATAATTGAATAGTAGTTGAATGGAACCATAAACGTTGATGTGCCATGATTATGAATATGGTGTAAATGATGTTTAGACCAGGAAATAAGCATTATATATGAGAAAACGCGATAACGAACTACATCCACAAATGTAGAGAAAATAGAGAAAAATGGTGGATTTTGCTCAAAGTATATGAATGACGATGGTTGATACGATATTGTGAAGTGTTGTTGTAAATGTTTGGGAGTTGATATAGACTATGAGAAAAGGAGTATAAATAAGGAAGTGCTGCCCAATTTTCTCTAGAAATAGTGACGCATTCCCGTAGTCGATTAACTAACGTCAATACGAATTCTTTCGTGAAGGTAGCGACGTGACATTAAAGGAGAGCAAGTGAACGACAGCTTAGCTAAATGAAAAAGGTATGTGAGGCTAGTCCTTTCTTTCTATGGCATGAACCCCATGATATGATTCTTCTTCCTTTCCATGATTCTCCTATATTCCGGAAAGCTAAGAGCTTAAGATTATGAATAGCTATATGATTCAAGAGATATGATAGGACGTTCCTATAAAGTAAATGATGTCGTCCATTTTATACACTCACCTTACCTACTAATCCCTTCAAGGTGAGGCAGAATGTTCATGAATGCCCATAATGGAATCGAGGGTTCACGACCTTACGTCACCTCGATAAAATACACTTGTTCTAGAGTCCCTATGCATGCACAATGATGAGCATATTTTGATAAGCATATTATTTTAAGTATTTCATAATGAGCATGTCATAATCATATTACACCGGGCCTAGTTGGCCGGGCAGTCACCGCAAAAGCGGGCAGCTATACGATACACCATGGCCAGTTGGCATGGGCAGACACCACTAGTGGGAGACATGAGATGGTACCCCGGACGCGGGAGGCCTGGACGCAGGCTAATGTTACTGATTATCACACCGCACCTATATGGTCGGGCAGTTTATATATATATGATATGCATGCATGAGATGATGATAAGCTTAAAAGTAGGTCAGCATGCATTACTTTTCATGTAATTCCCAGTCAGGTATAGTTGCTCCATACTTGATGCATCCCTTGTTTCCTTGAAGCATTATTATTGTTCATGCCTCTCATACTCAGTACAATATTCGTACTGACGTCCGTTTTCCTTGGACGATGTGTTCATGCCCACAGGTAGACAGGGAGGTGAGCTCGATCCAGATTCTTAGTAGCTGCCAGCTGACTGCGAGCACTCCATTGTCCGGAGGTGCTCATGATTATTCTCTTGGTATATGTATATTTTGGTCATGGTGGAGTCTTGTTCCACCTATATGTATAGTATGTCAGTAGAGGCTCGTAGATGCGCAGTGTGGGTAGATGGTCTCACGAGAGGCTTTTATGTATATGTATGTATTATTTTGATGGCCGAGAGGCTTATGTATATAAAAGTATTTTTATTTTTCAAATTAAAAGATGATCTTCTTATGTCCTAAGCATGAACTGATAAAAGAGCATTAAATGGGTAAGGTGAGTAGCACAACGAGTGGTGCTCGGTGGCTAGCCCCGGGTACCCGTCACGGCCCCTAGCTGGGCCGTGACAATTATGAGAAGGAAGATTGAATGGATTTCATATTATATATATGGGAAGTGGGTAAATAATGGTTTAAAATGTAAAAAGAAAGAGTAAATAGATAAACAGATAAGATAACAGATCACTGCTAAAAGGATATAAAGTAGCTTCATTAGTATTAGTTTGAGTCCTAAGAGAAAGAAGAACAAAAAATGTTGACTTATTAGATAAAAAGATTTCAATTCGAGACTTAAATAATATTTAACAATATTAGAAATTCAAATATTAGGGAAAACCTTTCAATTAACGGAAGTACGTCAAGTTAGGAAGGATGGAGTATTAAAGTGACTTTAATGAGCTTTCTTTCAATTAACCAACGAGGTAAAGCAATTTGACACTTTGACTTGCTCTGTTGGAGGAGTTGAATACTTAAAGCTGTTATCAGGAGCTTTTAAAATGACTAATTGGTCCATTGGTTATGTATTGCAGAATATTAAACATATCCATTTATCACTAAAGGTTATAGGGCTATCAAGCAGCTTGACTTACTCTGTTTAGATCAACCAATTGGGGAGCGGGTAGAGAAGTTGCTACTTTTTTAGTTGGAAATTCTACAAAATGAAAGGGCTCACACAAATCCAAAAAGAAACTAAAGAAGCTGAATGGAAAAATCTTACAAGCATGTGTTACTTACCTGTCACACCCCAACCTTGGTGAGGCGTGATTGGCACCCGACACCTACTTAGGGCCGAGCGAACCAAACTATGACTCATATCATCTATGTCCCCAAAGACAAACAAGGCCAACAAGGCTAACCTGTGAACATGATGACATCATATATAACAAACACTGGGCCATCTAGGCCAACATACGTTTCTATAACCAAAAACCCAAAGGCATACATATGTATAAGTACAAGGGCCTACGAGGCCAACATTACAACTGACATGATAGGACTCACTGTGTGCATGACTCTGTCTGCGAAGCCTCTAGGAATACATAACTGTAATATATATATATATATATATGTATGTATGTATGTATATATGTATGTGTTGGGACAGGGCCTCGACGTACCCATAAACTAAAATACATCTACAACATACTGACTCGGCAATGCTCTAGAAAGAAGTGGAGCTCACCAGTCCAAGCTGATACTCGGCAAACCTCATCGGTGCAATCCTTCTGTCAACCCGTCTAAACTTCTTAGGGTCGAGCGAACCAAACTATGACTCATATCATCTATGTCCCCAAAGACAAACAAGGCCAACAAGGCTAACCTGTGAACATGATGACATCATATATAACAAACACTGGGCCATCTAGGCCAACATACGTTTCTATAACCAAAAACCCAAAGGCATACATATGTATAAGTACAAGGGCCTACGAGGCCAACATTACAACTGACATGATAGGACTCACTGTGTGCATGACTCTGTCTGCGAAGCCTCTAGGAATACATAACTGTAATATATATATATATATATGTATGTATGTATGTATATATGTATGTGTTGGGACAGGGCCTCGACGTACCCATAAACTAAAATACATCTACAACATACTGACTCGGAAATGCTCTAGAAAGAAGTGGAGCTCACCAGTCCAAGCTGATACTCGGCAAACCTCATCGGTGCAATCCTTCTGTCAACCTGTCTAAACTTGCGGGCATGAACGCAACGTCCCCAGGCAAAGGGATGTAAGTACGAAATAATGTATCGAGTATGTAAGGCGGGATGAAACATAATAATAACAATATCATATTGTAGGAAAAGAGGGATAAGAATCAACCTGTGAACCTTTGACTTACCACTGAGGATTGAAACCTGTGTGCTACTATAACCTCTTACGCATGATCGTATGCATCTTTATGTATCTATAACATTACTGTACTAATGAGAATCTAGTGTATATGTGTCACGACCCAACCGGAGGGCCATGACCGGCACCCGGAGCTAACAAACCGAGCACCTCTTTTCATACTTTCATAATCATCTCTAGGTGAGCCACATGGCTAACTCATAATTACCATGCACCAATAACACAAATTCCACTAAGGTATCATTTAATATAAATGTCATCAACTATGCCCATATATACACAAGCCGATAAGGCTATCAACATGATATACAAAATATGAGCCGACAAAGCTGAGAGATATCTAGCTATACACATCTATCTATGAGCCTCTACGAAGAGTATGTAAAATCATAAAGACTGGACAGGACCCCGCCACGCCCATATATGTACACCAAAAGAATAATACCAACTATTGCAGCTCCAGATCAAATGGAGCACCTCTATGCGATTCATTGATGAAGCAGCCTAAAGGTCTTGTATGTCTCCCTGTCTACCTGCGAGCATGAACGCAGCGTCCACAAATAAAAGGACATCAATACGAATAATGTACTGAGTTTGTAAGGCATGAATAGTAGCATGATAAGAGCATAAAGGATAGCATAAGGTAAATGAATCATTTATACCTCATAACACCTCTTAAGACGTTCATCATGCTTAATCAACCTTTCACTAAAGAAAACATTCCATACATGTACATATAATGATACCATACCTGACCATGTAGGTTTGGTGTCATCCATACCCGGCCATAACAAGGCTCGGTGTTGTCCATACCCAACTACAGTGGTGTGCGCACGATAGATATCATACCCGGCCGTATAAGCTCGGTGTCACAACATAGCTACATACATATATGACCTACATAAGTATTCGAGAGAAACATTACAACACTATCGGGGTGACATAAAGTCGACAAACCCCCGATTTCTATTATGGAATCACCATCATCATCATCATTATTATCATCTTCATTATGAAGAGATTTTACTAAAAGTATCTTAAGAATATTGAAACTCATGAACTTCTAGCATTTCTAGGAATAGAACATTGCGACTATCTTAGATGGCATCTCTAGAATTGAACTCATCATCATAATCATTATCATTATCATCACAAAGAACATTGTCAACAATATCATGAGAATCTCGAGAATTATGAGCTTATAGCATTTATAGGAATAGGAATATTGTGGATATCACATATAGGTTCACAATAAGCAGACCATGCCTTTAGAAAGAAGGGTTAGCCTTACACACCTTTACGTCTTCTTAACTACTTAACGTTCTTCTCCAAAGTCCGAAAAATATACATTCAAGAGGATTCATACCAAAGTTAAGTATTGAAAACACTTCTAAGTTCAAACTAGTGCAATTAACGAACTAATTAAATTTGGGCAGCATTTCCCCTATTTTGTCAACTTCCACCAAATCACAAATCAACTCCCAAACAACAATAATAACTGTTACAATACCATATTCAAGAAGTTACATTCAATTCAATCTCAAATTTATCCAAAATCCTTTTTTTCAAGTTCATCTCATAGTCATCTTCTTCACTTCAACACTTTAGAACTTCTCCACTTTAATTCTTTTCCTTTCTAAGAGTTACTAAACCTTTATATCAACCCAATCATGTAAATAATAGGGATATCATACCTTATTATAGAAGAACTTCACCTTCCCCAACTCCTTTCAAGACCAAGTTTATCACAACTTTGAAGAGAAGCGAGAACAATCACCTTCCATGGATTCTCTTTGGGTTTTGATGTTGATCTTCTCTCTTGATGATATGGAGAGGTTTGGAATGTTATGGAACCTTAAAGAACTCTCAAGAACCCTCTAATAATGTGGAGAGAAGAGTGTGGGAGGTGGATATAAGAAATGAGATCTTTTGGGACTTAAAGAGGTTTTTAAAAATGCCCTCCCGCTTGAGTGTGCGGTGCAGATGCGGCTAAGCACACTGAGTGTGCGACCGCACCTCCCCTCCTCTCCCAAGGGAGGATATTGGGCAGTGAGTCCAGCCAATGTGCGACCGCACATTGCCCAATTTTCCTGATTTCGCGGAAATACGTTATTTTCGATTCGTTTAACCTCCAATCCTTATGGAACCTTCTTGGTACTTGTGTAAAACTTCATTAACCATCTAAAGGGCCCTATATCTCCCCCCCCCCCCCCCCCTTTCAAGGCATTTCTAAACAATGTATAACTCAAATGATATGAAATCTTCCCAAAACATGACTCAAATTCCAATTCCTTTGACAAGCTTACTTCCACCAATCATGACTCCAAAACCTTAGGGTACGCACTTAAAGGTATCAAATATCCTCCTTAACCTTATAAGGACCGCATATCCACTTTCGGCTTGCGTTAATCTACTCATAATGCGAACGACACGAAATTTCCAAGATGAAACAATATGTCCCTCTACTACTCTCGTATGCATAACCACATCTGAATGACTGTGCACCTATGTGTATCATAGTCCGTCCATAGGGCATACAACCTTTTTGAATACAATGAATGTGATGAAAATGCAATGCAATACATGAATATCATATATGTATGTAAATATATGGCTTTACCTATTCGCTCCATCGAGCATCACATCATATCAGCCCCTTCGGGCATTATAATCATCATATACCAGCTGATCAGGCAGTTTGTGTATATAACGCCATAGCCCTTCCCATTCACCATAGTATCATGATGCATAAGTATATAAATATGTATGTATAGATTATTCATGACAAGACTTATGAAACTCGGAACTCCCTTCGGAGTGACTTTCAAATCGTTGCCTTCCTACCTTGTTAAGAACATCTTCATATTATCATACGCCCCCTTCGGGACTTAGAATCCATATGAAAATGTATATAAATATGAAACCTTATATATATGCCCCTTCGGGACTTAGGAACTCAAGATATGATCAATATCATCATCTGGGAAACAAAGACATAAACTCTTAACACTTCTAGGAATAGAGTCATTATGAGAAACATTTGGTTATATTTTGTTTCCATATAGACCATGCCAAAAGAATGAAGGAAAGGTTAACCTTAACATACCTTTGTCGCTTACATGATTAGCTCAACTTATGCTTCCAACACTGGCCAATCTACAATCAAGGTAAAGGAAACCGTAAACAACTCGAAAAAGGTTCATACAATACTTCTCTAAGCTCGTAATCAACTTCCATAAATTCGGGTAGCATTTCCCTTGTAATCTTCGCTTCCCTCTAACTCCAATTCAATTCAACAACACAATATAATAGAAACAGCAAAAACAACTTTATATATGTCTCTTGGAACTCAAATCATCAACTTTCAAAGATATACATCAAAACAGCTCAATATACGTCTCGTATACGATATCTTTATACACTTCCTTCCACCAAATTCATGAAGTACAGCAACACATCACAATAACAACACCAATTACTATCTATATACAAGGAAGCTATATCAACTACACAACAATAACAAGTTCCAAAACAACCGCAAACAGCCCATAAGCCAACACCAACATCAAATACGAGTTAAGGTAAAATTTTTGTATTTCTCATCCCACAATTTAACTATGACCTCGATGAACTTAAATATATCTAGGAGAGGGTAATTCTTACCTTATATGCCAAGAACTACTCTTCCTCCGCCTTACTTCACTTCGAAGAAAGCCAGGATTCAACAACACGACAAAACGGAACAACGAGATCGAAGCGGTGAGCGGAACCCGTAACGAAATTAATTAACGTTGCTTCTCCAATATCTTCCCAAAGAATTTCTCCTCCATTTAAGTTGTTGGAATGATTTGGTGCAGAAAAGAATACTCAAAGTGAAAGTATAGTTTTTTTTTCAAAGTGCAAGAAAGAATTTCCTAAAAAGGAAAACATTGCTGGATATATTTTTGTTGGGTTCGTTGCTGCCTTAATGAATTTTTCTTGGAACGTTACTGCATATGGTAAGGTTCTGTATATGGTAAGTCGCTGAATATAGTAAGTTTTTGTGCATATAATTCTTTTTCCTCCAAATTCCTTCTCCCTATAGTGAGATAACATGATACATAATTGCATCCCCCTTTTTTAAGCCTTTACACGTGTCATCCATAAACCAAACTTTTGCCACCTAACATTAATATGCCACCATCACCTTATGTGTCATATGCCCATTAACTTGCTGCCACATTTCAATGATTCTTGTAGATTATGAGCTCGTTTGGATTGGCTTATAAGCTGCTGAAAATAGCTTATAAGTTGTTTTCAGCTTTTTTTAGTGTTTGGCTGGCCAGCTTATAAGCCATTTTGTGCTTAAAATAAGCCCAAAAAAATAATTGGGCCCGTTAGGCTTAGCTTATCTAAAACAGCTTATAAACTGAAAACAGCTTATAAGCCAAAAACAATAAGTTGGGCTACCCCAACTTATTTTTTTTTTTTGGCTTATAAGCTATTTTCGGCTTATAAGATACTTTTTTTAAGCCCATCCAAACAACCTCTATATCCACCCAGTAATTATCCATTTAATCCTACTTAATACAATAATTAACTTCGTACTCTCCCACTTTATTCCAACATTTAACCAATTACCCACATAATTAATTTGTTGATCTCAATTCACTTAAATAGTAATCACTTTTATCGCACTTCCTATACTCATTATCGTAATCATGTGGTATAACACTAATCCATAACCTCTTTATGCACGTACAAAATATTATTTCCAATCACTGTCATCACAATTTTAAGTCCAAAATCATTTCGGGACTTCATCCTTCTATACACTTACTAAACATGATCTTAAACTCAAGTATACTTAATATTAACATGACTAATCCCTTATAACCTCAAAGATAGTCCCGCTCTCCAAGTCTACGCCAATTAACTTACGATGAAACTCGATTGTTTCGCCTCTCATTTGCGTCATAGAAGAACCTATGGTTTCCTAGTCGGTTAGGCCATGGGACTAGAGACTCGAATTTGGGTTTCGGAGGTAGAAAGTGTCTTACCCCGTGTATAAGGGTACCAGCAGGTGATCCTGGCAATTTACGGGATTAGAAGTTGAACGAATCGAATCGACGCGATCTGAACTGAACTGGAGAAGTCTGCAGACACCAGTCATCGTCGACGGGTCGTCGACATGATCGACGGACCATCGTTATGCGGCATCGATGGGCTTCTGCAGCCTTGAATCTATAGGCACAGGTCGACGGGAAAGTCGACTAGTCGTCGACCCGCTCGTCGAACCGTACCGCTGGGGACTTTTTAATTCCTTGTATAAATATGTGGTTCACGACTTTAATACTCATTTTCTCTCTTCCAAGTCAGAGAAAACCCTAGTATATTTACTCCCAATCTATCATATTAGCGGGGATTTGGTAAGATCCGAGCCTCGTAAGCCCAAGCTTGTGAAGAAGAAGATTGTTTCTAGGGTTTCTTCAAGTTGGAAAGCTTAGGAAATTGGAGTTAAAGTTGATCTTTGGATTCTTAGACCCTCAAGGTATGCAAATGATTTCTACCCTTGTATCTAAGTTATTTATTGTTATATCCCGTAATTTTGCACATTCGGATAAATTGAAATAATTGTGACTAATAAGAGATAAGGCAACATTTTGATCTTATTTAATATATATGTTGTTTATGAAAAATATTGATGCAGAAATATCGAGGAAGGCTAAGGGCAAAATTGGAATTTTGGAAATTAGTTTCGTGAATTACAAAATATTAACCAAGTAATTGGGCTAGGAAAAAGTAAAAAAAAAATGGCCCAATGGGTGTAAGTGGCCGGCCATAGAAGGGAAAATGGCCCAAGCCCATGTGATAGATTTAATCCAAGTAATAAATAAAATGAAGGGGCCACTAGTCTTCAACACACTAGAACATTCAAGACAAAACAAAAGAGAGAGAGTGAGAGCAAGAAGAGTTCGGCCAAGGGAGAGAAAGAGAGGAAATTTTTTAGCCCATCAACCTTTGATCCAAAAATCATAATTTTCTAGTATTCTTGCTAAGTTCAAGACCCTCTTCAACGTGGTATAGTTATTTAAGCGAGAAAACTACTTTTGTGGCAAGTGAAAATTTGAAGAAAAGGTAAGGATTCTATCCTTTTTATGTTATGGAAGGTTTATATATATATGTTGTAGTGAGTAGAATTGAATGAAAATCATGGAAATGTCGTGTGTTGTGTGTGGGTCGTGTGGGTGTGTTGTGTATGTGTGGCCGTGTGGTTCCTATTGGTGAAGGAAGATGAATTAAATTTATTTAGTATGTTAATTGTGTTGTTGTGGCCTTGTGATGTAAATGGAAGACTAATGGTTCAAGTTGGCATGAAAATTGGTTGTAAGTTGTTGTAGGAAATTATGTGATTTTAATATAGTTTTTATGTAATTATGGAAATGGAGTTGCTAAAGTGTGAATTGTTGTTGTTGTTGATGAAATTGGAAGAAGAAAATGCGACGTTGTAGCCTTGTTGCATTTGTGGAGATTTCGGGTGGAATATGATGTTGGTGGGATTGTTTGAATATTTTGTAGATTGTTTGAAATGCTTTTGAATTGTATTTGAATGATCTTGGATTAGTAATGAATATGTGAGCGTTGATATTGGCTTGAAAATACGTAGTTAAATTGAATGTGATTAGCTACGTAGAGATAGAAGGTTACTAATATTAGAATGTGCTTTAAATTTATTCTTGATGTTATTGGTATGGTTGTTGGTATTGTTGGTATGGTTGCTGATGAATTTGGCCGAGTTAAATTCTCGGGGATGTTGAATTTACAGGGGAGATGCTGCCGAAATTTCTGTAGACAAGTACTAGTTAAAATTGGATTTTTAAGTACTTGTAGCTAATGTTTGGTAATTGATAACGTTATTGTAGATATTGGAGAGCCCGAGACTTGAGTCGGGATTTGGTTAGCGAGCGATCGAGGTATGTAAAGCCTACCTTTCCTTCTTTTGGCATGACCTTTCTGAAATGAACCAATAACGTATATGTATGCTTCTAAAGAAAATCCTATTCTTAGAGCCACTAGGATGGCTAATATCTTTGACTTCCATAAGCTATTCCATATGGCTTGATACGTATTTATGATGTTCGAAGATTCTAGTGTTATGGTTCTGAATGTTGTTTGAAAGAAGATCGAGATGACTAAAGTCTTTGATGAATATTTTGATACGTAAATATGGTCCTAAATCCTCCATTTGATTCGATCCATAATGTTATTCGAAAGTTACCTAATATGAATGATACTTGAATTTCCAAATATGGCTTATGAAATGTTTTTAAAAGGTTCTGTACTTCAAAAGCTCGTAACTTTCGTATACTAATTCCGATTGACTCGATACTTGTTTCTGAGCTTTCTGATATCGGTATATATATTTATCCATCGAGTTTTGAAATTTATTTATGTACTTATATGCATATGGTTTCCTCACTACTCCGCTCGTGCATACTACTATGATATCGTTCGCCGGATCCCGGGCCGGTTTTGCGATCGTGCGTACTATGTTATATTCGGCAGTATGATGTGTTACGGTTTCCGAGACCTCGCCATAGGGCCGGGTACCGCTTATATACGGCGTTATGATGTGATATGGCATATGATGTGTTCTGATGTTGTGATATGTTATGATGATATGATATGTTCGAGGATTGTACGGAGATTTGAAACCTTCTGGAGTATGATGTGTTGTGGTGCCAGCGTCGGAGTGGCGACCACGTTCCTGAGCCCTATGCATGATTTTTATTTGCATTATTTATATTTTCAGCACAGGTTTTGATATACTAATTTTGTATCCATTTTCTGCACTCCTCACTTCAGTCATGATTTGGATTACTGTATTTCATGTTTTACATACTCAGTACATATTTCGTACTGACCCCCTTTCTTCGGGGGCTGCGTTTCATGCCCGCAGGTACAGACGTTCGTTCAGGTGACCCGCCAGTGTAGGACACTTATTCTGCTATTTGTAGTACTCCTTTGATCCGGAGCTCATATTTTTGGTACATATCTTTTGTTATACATGTTTCTGTATATATGACTATTTGGGGGTACGGCGGGGCCCTGTCCCGTCATATGTTTCTGTTACGGTTTGTAGAGGCCTGTAGACATATATGTGGGTCATGGGTCATGTTTGTTCGATTATGTCTGTGATTTGTGCCTTAAGCGGTCCCGTTTGCTATTATGGCCAAAACGGCCCACATGTTTGTATATGTATGTATATTCGGGGGATTTGTATTCCGCCAGCCTGCCGGCTTTTGGTATGATATTTCTGTTAGAGGTGACCGCTTAAGATGACGTCTGTTTCTCAGTATCCGTATAAATAACGTATGTTAAATTTGAATAAGTCTTTGATATGTCGATCTGGTAATCAAGTCTGTATGGGTGTCCAGTTAGGGCACTAGTCACGGCCCACGGATTTAGTGGTTTTAAGCAAAGAGAGGTTATTTGTGGAAATGGTAAGTTGATGAAGGTTAAGATAGTGATTTGGGGTTATGTTAAGAGATGATTAGAAATGGATTTAAGTATATTTTGTTATATGAGTGTTGTCTTTGTTGTTGTGGTTGATGTTGGACCGAATGTGAAGTTGAAGAGTTGTAAGGTTACAAGAAATCTTTGTCTACAAATCGTTAAGCTCTATATATATCTAAAGATGGTTAGTAAGTGAAGTAAATAGTTTAATTAAGTCCTATGTTATCTTAATTATAGACTTACAAGTTCAAGAGGTAGGAGTTGGACGATTGGATATACTTCAAGGTATGTTAAGGCTATCTTTTCTTTCCTTTGGCATGATCCTATGATATGAGCCAACGAGTGAGTAAGTGAGCTTCCATATTACTCTACTCTTAGAAGCATTAGGAGTACTTCAGTCTTTGATGATTCATGTACCCCGTTTATGATGATTCCTTCTGTTCATAGGTCTAGTTTTATGTATCCAGTTCTATGTATACAGTTTACTCATGCATTACATTTATTATATATCCATGTACATCGACCTGTGATCAGAAGGCGTTATATACGCGAATATTAGATATATGTGGGGTACAAGAAGAGATATAGGCGTTATATACGCATTACCACCTGATCAGCTGGTGCACAGTGATGATGATATTGACGATATTGATTATGGCCGCACAGGATCCGATACGATATGATGAGATGCCATAGAGGCTTGACAGGCGTTATACACGCACACATATCAGGCATTATTCACGAACATATATCTATATGTATGACCTTCATTGATAGGCATGAGCATGCATATTCTACGCCCACAGTGGCATTTTCAGTTATATAGATTCATGCAGATACATACAGATACTAGTTCATACAAGTACATGCATATAGTTATTTCAGCTTATGAGTTCAGATCTTATTCGTGATTCTTACATATATATCTTATTCTTATGTCTTACATACTCAGTACATTATCCGTACTGACTCCTCGTTGCTCGGGGGGTTGCGTTCATGCCCGCAGGTACAGGTATACAGGCCGGTGGTCTAACTTAGTAGGAGCTTTATCCAGCAGTGATCAATGCACTCCATTTGATCCGGAGTTGCAGTCTATTTTGGTATGCCATTCTTTTGAGATGTATATAGATGGCTATGACGGGGCCCTGTCCCGTCCTTTCTACAGCTTCTATTCTAGTAGAGGTCTGTAGATAGTTGTACGTATTAGTCAGATGATGTAGCCTTGTCGGCTTCTATTCTTTTGTGTACAGTATATGTAGCGGCCTAACTGGCTTGCACCGTTCTTTCAGCATGTTTATGTATATACAGATTGTTCAGAGTTCTTGATGTCGCCTATCTATGAGATCAGTTTAAGCCACTTATGGGCCCTTGTTATTCAGTAAGGTTCAGATATGAGTATAGGGGTGTTTGGTCGCTAGAGGTCAGACACTCATCACGACTCATCGGGCGAGCCCGAGTAGACAGGTTCTTACATTTCAGGAGCACCATTACTCCGGAGGTGCTATTTTGAGATATATGTTTTGTGTACATATATGGGCACGACGAGGTCTTGCACGTCCTTATGTCTAGTACTCTAGTAGAGGCTCGTAGATACTTACGTGTGGGTAAGTTGTGTCCCATGATGATGTCAGTGTACATTTTGTATATCATTTTTGTAGTCGTGCGGGCTTATGTAATATCTATGTATAGCTTTGTGGTTTATATATATGTTCAGTTTGAGTATGATGAATAGTCTAATGAGTGGTGCTCGATAGTCAGCTCCGGGTACCTGTCATGGCCCCTAGTCGGGTCGTGACACCTGTATACAGGAAATATCCATGCCTGGCTGTAATGCAGTAGTCGTACACTTATCTATTAAGTGTGGCCCTAGACCAACCACGAAGCGATGAACTCTATTCTCCATCTCAGCCACCATGGCTGGGGCATACCTAGCCAAGGAGTATTGTGTGTATTTCGATTCCTTGGCTAGGTATGCCCCAGCCATGGTGGCTGAGATGGAGAATAGAGTTCATCGCTTCGTGGTTGGTCTAGGGCCACACTTAATAGATAAGTGTACGACTACTGCATTACAGCCAGGCATGGATATTTCCTGTATACAGGTGTCACGACCCGACTAGGGGCCATGACAGGTACCCGGAGCTGACTATCGAGCACCACTCATTAGACTATTCATCATACTCAAACTGAACATATATATAAACCCCAAAGCTATACATAGATATTACATAAGCCCGCACGACTACAAAAATGATATACAAAATGTACACTGACATCATCATGGGACACAACTTACCCACACGTAAGTATCTACGAGCCTCTACTAGAGTACTAGACATAAGGACGGGCAAGACCTCGTCGTGCCCATATATGTACACAAAACATATATCTCAAAATAGCACCTCCGGAGTAATGGTGCTCCTGTAAATCTGCTGATAGCTCCTATGAATCTAGGTCACCTCCCTGTCTACCTGTCGGCATGAACACAGCGTCCAAACAAAAAGACGTCAGTATGAACATTGTACTGAGTATGTATGGCATAAACAACAATAATAAATCGATGAAACAAGGAGACATAGAGTAAGGAACAACAACCTGTGACTGTCTGTCACTTAAGACTAAAATAATGTGTGCTAACTTACTTTGTAACATCATCATATCATGTATGCATATATATAAGCTGCCCGGCCATATAGGTACGGTGTGATCATCATTAGCCCGCATCCAGGCCTCCCGCGTCCGAGGTAAACTTCTTATGCCGCCCACTAGTGGTGTCTGCCCATGCCATCTGGACATGGTGTAATACGCTGCCCGCCTTAGCGGTGTCTGCCCAGCCATATAGGCGCGGTGTAATATCATCATCATAGACTTATCATGAATCATGTATAAAAACTCAAAGACAACTATAACTCTATCGGGGTGATGTAAAGTCGTGAACCCCCGATTCCATTATGGAGTTTCATAAGTATTCTGCCTCACCTTGAAGGAACTAGCATTATAAGGTGAGTGTAACACAATGAAAAACATCAAAGAACCATAATTAGGATCTTTAAACTTAGGCTCATCATCATCATTATCGTACTCATAACGTATCTCTTATCTCTATCTCATAAGAAGCTCTTTTCAATATTGACTTATAGTTTTCGGAATGTAAGAAAGTCATGGAGAGATCGAGAAACTCATGTCATAAGAATCATGCCTTAGAACGAAGGGACTAGTCTTACATACCTTTTCGTTTAGCTACTTTCTCACTTAAACATTCACCTCCAATTTTCACGTTTCTACCTTCAAGAGAGTTCGTACTAATATTAGATAATCGATGACATGAGCATGCTTGAACTAAAGCTAGAGAAAATTGGGCAGCATCTCCTTTGTTTCTACTACTTTCTCTATATCATATAACAACTCCCAATCATCAATAATAACATTCATAATATCATAATCAATAACTTTTGTCAAGTCCGTCATTATCCAACTCCCATAATTTCCTCTCAAGGTCATCCATAACCATGATCATAATACAACATTACATTCATCCGCATATAATGTTTCTCCCATTTTCTTAATATCATTTATAACGTAGTTATAATCACAACATATCGAGAATCATGATTCATGTTAAGCTACTACTCAAAAATGACATTATTCTCATATTTGTAACCCATTTCTGTTTCCTTCCATAATCCAAGTCTTTCAACCCCTCAATACTCTAAATAACATGAATTGATCATAAAACTTACCTTTGATAGTATGAGGATGACCTTTAGATGAAAATACTTCTCTTGGGAAAAACCCTAGCTTCAATCCAAGGAGATTTCTTGACTTGTACAACCCTAGTAAGCATTCATGCACTTGATTCTCTTGGTTTGATGAAGTTGATCCTTAATTTCTCTTGGATTCTTGTAGATGAAGTGTGGAGAGAGTTCTAGAGACTTCTTGAGGTGTGGAGAGAAAAATGAGAAATGAAATATGAACTTGGGGTCCTCTTATTTGAAACATAAAATTCTATCCCGACACAATTATACGGACACACATATGGTCCGTACAATTTATACGGTCCGTATGTGTGACCGTATAATGGTTCCAGTGAAGACCCCTTTTCTGGGCAACTTATACCGGCCGTGTCTTTTATACGGTCCGTATAAAGGACCGTATGATTCTCAGTTCTCCAAAACTTGTCCTCGACGACTTGTTTTGCCTCCAATCCTTATGGAACCTTCTTAACACTTGTTTAACACTTCATTAACAATCTAAGGGGTGTTATAAATCTTCTTTAAGACATCATTAAGTTCATGTAAACTCGGTGCTTTGCAAACCGCTTTTCAAAACACGGCTTATGCAAAACATTCTTTAATAAACATTCTTCTCGTGCTTCAAACGTCTTTGGAATCTTAATGGAAACCTTTAAGTGCTACTTCTTGCTCGTAAAAAAAACATATACTTCTTACCCTATGTTAGTCTATTCACTTAGGCAACAACATGAAATTTTTCCGAGGTGTAACAACAAGTGTATGAATAGAATTTGGAGGATTGTAAACGCCAGCGGAGGCTAGAGCGTGAGCGTGACCGAGGCTGTGGTAAGAGGGCTAGATCTTTTTATATGGTTGGTGAGTTCAGGGGAGGACAGAGACAGTAGCATTTCAGATATTCCTATCAGTCGACAGGGAGTGCACCTCCGTAATTTTCAGGCCCTGGGTTTGATCGGTCTTCTTATTCCAGAGCGGGCCAGAGTTCTAGAGCATCAGGCTCTCAGTACCGACCAGATTCAGGCCAGGTGAGGCCATCGTTGCCGTAGTGTACTCAGTGTGGTAGGCTATACGTTGGGCAGTGTCATTTGGGATTGGATGGTTGTTATGCTTATGGCCAGTCAGGCCACAGGATGAGGGAGTGTCCGATGAGGGTTGGCACAGGTATGGTTCAGCCTATGAGGTCTATGGCTGGTTCTTTTTCTGCAGTATGCCCTTCAGGGCAAGCTTTCCAAGCACTAGCAGGACAGGGTAGAGGGAGGAGTGGAGCATCCAGCTCGAGCGATCCTCAGCACCGCCTATATGCATTAGCTGGTAGACAGGATCGTGAGACGTCTCCTGATGTAGTTACATGTATATTATCAGTTTCCTCCCATAATGTTTATGGACTGCTTGACCCAGGTTCCACTTTATCATATGTTACGCCCTTTGTTGCCGGCAAGTTTGGGATAGAACCCGAGTTGATTAAACCTTTTAAGGTGTCTACGCCAATTGGTGATCCAGTTATAGCTAGGTGAGTATACCGGGGCTGTGTTGTTATAGTTTGTGACCGCCATACCGTAGCGGATCTGATTGAGTTAGAAATGATTGATTTTGATGTCATTATGGGGATGGATTGGCTGGCTTCTTATTATGCTAATGTTGATTGCAGAACAAAGATAGTTCGATTTCAGTTTCCCGATGAGCCAGTTCTTGAGTGGAAGGGTAATGTTGTTTCGCCAAAGGGTAGGTTTATTTCCTACCTTACGACAGAGAAGATGATCAGAAAAGGGTTTATTTTTCACCTAGTTCGAGTTAAGATATGCAAGAAGAGTCGCCGACTCTTCAGTCCGTCCCTGTGGTTAATGAGTTCCCAGAAGTGTTTCTAGAGGAGCTTCCAGGCATTCCTCCAGAGAGAGATTGATTTTACTATTGATTTATTGCCAGATACTCAGCCAATATCTATTCCTCCTTATATGATGGCACCTGCGGAGTTGAAAGAATTGAAGGAGCAGTTGAAAGATTTGCTTGAGAAAGGCTTTATTAGGCCAAGCACCTCACCGTGAGGAACACGGGTATTATTTGTAAGAAAGAAGGATGGCTCCTTGCGAATGTATATCCATTATAGGCAATTGAACAAAGTGACTGTAAAGAATAAGTATCCGCTCCCGACGATCGATGATTTATTTGACCAGTTGCAAGGCGCTAAATATTTCTCGAAGATAGACTTGAGATCAGGATACCATCAGGTTAGGGTGAAGGAAGAGGACATTTCGAAGACGACATTCCAGACTAGATATGGCCACTATGAGTTCCGTGTTATGTCGTTCGGGCTAACTAATGCCCCAGCCGTATTCATGGATTTGATGAATCGTGTATTCATACCCTTCCTAGATTTCTTCGTGATTGTGTTTATAGATGATATTCTGGTTTATTCACCATCAGAGGATGATCATGCAGAACATCTACGAGTAGTGCTTGGGGATTTTTGAAAATGAGAGTTGTATGCCAAGTTTTACAAGTGTGAGTTCTGATGAACTCCGTGGCTTTTCTGGGTCACATTATTTCAGAAGAAGGCATTAGAGTGGATGCCCAAAAGATTGGGGCTGTGAAGGATTGGCCAAGGCCACGGCACCAACAGAGATACGTAGTTTCTTAGGCTTAGCAGGTTATTATAGAAGGTTCGTAGAAGGATTTTCCTCTCTTTCAACCCCATTGACCAAGTTGACTCAGAAATCAGCTAAGTTCCAATGGACAGATGCTTGTGAGCAGAGTTTTCAGACGTTGAAGGATAAGTTGACTTCAGCACCTGTTTTGACTCTTCCAAAGGGAGAAGATGGCTATGTAGTATATTGTGATGCTTTATGTTATATCCCGTGTTTTGTGCATTCGGAAAATTAGAAATGAGTTTGACTTGAAAGAAATAAGGCTATGTTTATTTTATCTAACATATGTGTGTGATATTTATGAGAAATATTGTTGCGGAAATACGGAGGAAGGCCAAGGGCAAAATTTGGAATTTTGGAAATTTGTTCGGGAATTACAAAATAAGATTTCTAATTAATTGGGCTCAAGAAAAATGAGAAAAATTTGAGGCCCAAGAGTTGAGGGTGGCCGGCCAAGTCTTTGGCCCAAGCCCACAATTAAATGGTCCATGTGATCAATTGATATAAGGGGGCAATTACACATGTTCATCCATAGAACATTCAAGAAGATGAAACAAAAGAAAGAGAGCAAGGGCAAGAGACGGGTTTCGGCCCCTTCAAGAAAAAGAGAAAAACTTTCCAAGTCCTTCAATTGTGATCCAAAAATCATAATTTTCTAGCAATATTACTAACTCAAGGATGCTCTTCAACATGGTATAAGCTTTAAGGCAAGAAAGTGCTTGTGTTGGCAAGTGGAAGTTCGAAGAAAAAGGTAAGATTGCTATTCTTTTGTGTTATGGAATAAGTATATATGTTGTAAGAATTGGAATTGGATGAAAATTGTGGAGTTGTGATGTGTGTGTGTATAGCCGTGCATGTGTGTGAGTAGGTGCATGGCCGTGTGCCATGGGGATGATGGAAAGTGCGGAATTAAATTCCATTTAGTTTGTTAGTTGTGTTGTTGTGGTGTTTGTGATGTAAATAAGGGTTTAATGAATCAAGTTGGTATTGAAAATGGTTGTGGGTCGTTATGGGAAATTATGTGATTTTTAATAGAGATTTTATGTAATTGTGGAAGTAAGATTCAAAAATGAGAATTATTGTTGTCATTAATGAATTTGGAGGAAAACAATGCGATTTGGTAGTTTTGTTGCATTTGTAGAAGTTTCGGATGGAATATGGAATTAGCGGGAATACTTGAATCCATGATTATTATTTAGAATGCTATTGAAATATGTTTGAATAATCTTGAACTAGTTAATGAATATGGAAAATGTTGATATTAGTTTGGAATTGTGGAGTTGGAATGGAAGGGTTGCATTATGTAGAAAAGAAGACTAGTTGTGTTAGAATGTGTTTGGTTGTGGTTGTTGGTATTGTTGTGTTGTTGTTGTTGATATTTTGGGCCGAGATGATTCTCGGGGATGTGGAATTTATAAGGGAAATGCTGCCGAAATTTCGGTAGACAAATATGGATTTAAGACTTGAAATTCTAAAAGCTTGAAACTCATATTTGGCAACTATGACCAATTGTAGATTTTGGACGAAACGGGAGTTGAGTTTGGACGAGCGTAAGACGCAAGTAAGGTATGTAAAGCTATTCCTTTCCTTCTTTTGGCATGTCCTAGATTTACTAGGTTGAGATTTGAGCCTCGGGGACAATTCTGTTCATAGAAATCCGAGTTTGATTTTTGGTACTATTCATTCAATGCCATTGAGCTATAAATGGTACGTTTTGTTGGAAAAAAATGATCAAGCATCCGTAACTTTCACAAATGTAATCTGATCGCTTTGAAACTTTCATGGATGACTCCATAGAGTCTAATATTCGTGATTCATGTCCGCCATCTCGACTTGACCCGAGGTGGGCCCACTAGCTCAGAGATTTCCTTCGTTTGTCCTATCCGACTTACTTTGGTATAATGTTAGGAAGGAACTTTTGTTTATGATTCTGGCTATCAAAGAATGGTATTTTAGTGGCTTCGTTTGATGTGCTCCATAAGTTATTTGAAAGCTCCCCAATGTGAATGATACCAAATTTTCAGAAAAAGGCTTATGAAGTATATTTTCGAAAGTTTGTAAATTTAAAGGCTTATATTTTTTGTATACTACTTCCGACGGACTCGATACTTACTTTGGACTTTATGATCACAAAATATATGTATACGTACTTATTTGTCGAGTCTGGGAATTTAATTATGTATATGCATATGATTTTCGCACTACTCCGCTCGTGCCTGCAATTATGACATCGTTCGCGGGTTCCCGGGCCGGTGTTGTGATCGTGCGCACTATGATATATTCGGCAGTATGCTGTGTTACGGTTCCCGAGACCTCGCCATAGGGTCGGGTTCCGTTTATGGAGTTATGCTGTGATATGGCTTATGATATGTTGTGATGATGTGTTATGTATGGGGTTGTACGGAGATTTGAAACCTTCTGGAGTTATGCTGTGTTGTGGCACCAGCGTCGGAGTGGTGACCACGTTCCTGAGCCTTATGCATGATTTCTGTTTGCATTATGTACATATGTCTTCAGTACAGGTTTTGATATATTGATCCGGTATTTTCTCTCTGTACCCTTCACTTCAATTATGGTTTGGATTTCTGTACTTTATGCTTTACATACTCAGTACATCTTTCGTACTGACCCCCTTTCTTCGGGGGGGGGGGGCTGCGTTTCATGCCCGCAGGTACAGTGGTTCGAGATCCGCCAGTGTAGGCCACACATTCTGCTATCACAGAGTGCTCCTTTTGATTCGGAGCCCATATGTTGGTACATATCTTTTATGGTGTATATGTCTCCGTATATTTGACTGTTTGGGGTACGGCGGGGCCCTGTCCTGTCATATGATTTCGTTATGATTCGTAGAGGCCTATAGTCATATATGTGGGTCATGGGTCATGTGTGTGTTTGTTTGTGTATGATCTGCGTCTTAGCGCAGTTCCGTTTGCTATTATGGCCAAAACGGCCCATTTGTCTGTATACGTATATGTATCTGGCGATGTATATTCTGCCAACCTATCAGGTTTGGATACGGCCAGAATGGCCTGTATATTTGTATATGTGCATATATTCGGCGATGCATATTCCGCCGCTTCTTTTGGTTCTGATGTGATGTTTTGTACGCGCAATCGCGCAAGATAATTTTTGTTTTTAACTCTGTTTAAAATGACGAATATGAAATCTGAGTCAAGCTATAATATGATGATTTGGTTTGTATGTCGGTTTAGGTGTCCAAATAGGGCACCAGTCGCGGCCCACGGGGCTGGGTTGTGTGTTAATGCAGCACAGTAAGGTTGTCGCTTATGCTTCTAGACAGTTAAAGAAGCATGAGAAGAATTATCCAAACCATGATCTTGAGCTAGAGGCAGTGATTCACGCTTTGAAAATATGGACGCACTACTTATACGATGTCCATGTTGATATTTATACTGATCATAAGAGTTTGCAGTACATCTTTAAGTAGAAGGACTTGAATCTGCGTCAGAGGCGATGGCTAGAGTTGCTTAAAGACTATGATGTGGATATTTTGTACCATCCCGGGAAAGCTAATGTAGTAGCTGATGCCTTCAGTCATAAATCCATGGGTAGCTTGACATATATGCAGCCAGAGAAAAGAGAAATGGTCCGCGAAGTTCATCGATTAGCTAGCCTCGGAGTTCGATTGATTGATTCAGGTGATGCAGGAGTTACTGTTCAAGACACAGTAGTGTCATCTTTGGTAGCAGAAATAAAATAACGTCAGTACGAAGACCCTGTTTTAGTTCATTATCGAGATACAACACCCCAGAAAGAAAAGACACCCTTTGTAATTACAGGTGACGGAGTACTCAGATATCGAGGTAGATTATGTGTTCCTATTGTTGTGGGACTTCGTCAGCAAGTCATGGGGGAAGCACACTATTCCCCCTATTCTATCCATCCAGGCTCAACGAAGATGTATCATGATCTTAAGGAAGTTTATTGGTGGGATGGTATGAAAAGAGATATAGCTGAGTTTGTTACCCAGTGTCCAAATTGTCAGCAGGTCAAGATAGAGCACCAGAAGCCCGAAGGTCTATTGCAGGCTATGGAGATCCCGACTGTTACACCTCGGAACTTTGGGTTGCTAAGTGATGAAGGGACCAACGTAAATTTTCAGAGAAGTTAAAGGCAAGGGATAAAAGT
Source organism: Lycium barbarum (assembly GCF_019175385.1). Taxonomy (NCBI): domain Eukaryota; kingdom Viridiplantae; phylum Streptophyta; class Magnoliopsida; order Solanales; family Solanaceae; genus Lycium; species Lycium barbarum. The sequence goes on along the minus strand of NC_083344.1, from coordinate 26,522,610 downwards.
CCGTTAAATAAAACTTCACAGCAGTCCTGCAAAAAAGGGGGTTCGCCTGTCGTCCCTTGTACTGTCGAACAAGTCGACGCCCCATCCATGGCACCATAAAACTGAGCTGGAATGAAGACCACTCGACGAACAGATCGACGGACCGTCCATCTCACCGTCGAATAAAGGGAAATGACAGATTGTTCACTGGAAATTTGACGATATCGACGGTCAGATCGACGCCCCGTCGATCGCACCGTACATCTCGGACGGGACTGATTTCGTGAATTAATATAAGACCCCTCCTCCATTTTTATTTCATTTCATCTTACACTCTCTTCTCTCTAAGAACTCTCTAGAACCTTCTCCACCATTCATCCACAAGAAATCAAAGGAAATCCATGGTCAACTACACCAAATACATGAAATCAAGTTTATGAAACCCATTAAAAGTTCATCTAAGCCAAGGAAACTAAAGAAGAGTGAGTTAGGGTTTGGGTGCAAGAAACGAAGTTCCACTCAAAGGTTGTTCATCCATCATCTAAGGTGAGTTTTATGACCCTTTTATATGGTTTGAGTTGTTGAAAGTTGAAACACTTGAATTGTGGAAAGACATAGAAATTGGGTCATGAATGTGTGAATAGTGATTGGTGTGAATTATGAACGTGGTTATGCTGTGATTGTGAATATGTTACAAATGACGTTTAGACCATGAAATAAGTATTATATATGAGAAAACGCGATAACGAGTTATAATCATAATTGTGGAGAAATCTAAGAGAAATGGTGAATTGTGGTAAATGTAGAGAAATGATGATTGTTGTTGATTATATTGTGGATGTTGTTATTAACGTTGGGAGTTGATGTAGAGTGTGGGAAAAGTAGTATAAACAAAGGAAGTGCTGCCCAATTTTCCCTAGAAATAGTGAAATGTTCTTATAGCCGAGTAACTAACGTTAATGTGATTCCTTTCGAAGGTTGAAATATGAGCATCGAAGAAGGACGATCAAGCGATAAGATAGTGAGATGACAAAGGTATGTGAGGCTAGTCCTTTCTTTCTATGGCATGAGTCCTATAGTATGACTTTCTTTCGTCTCAATGAATCTCTTGTGTCCCGAAAAGATACGAGCTGATATCCCTAATTTGCTACACAAGGTAATGAGTTAGAGTATAGGAGTTCTAAATGTTCATGATATGATGTCATTATTGCTTACACTCACCTCATATACTATTCCCTTCAAGGTGAGGCAGGATGTTAATGAGTGCTCATAATGGAATCGGGGATCACGACCTTACGTCACCCCGACAAAGCATAGTTAACCATGAGTCTTCATGCATGCACTGTGACAAGTATATTATGATAATTATATCACACCGCGCCTATTTGGCCGGGCAGTCACCGCTAAGGCGGGCAGCTATACACCATGGCCAAATGGCATGGGCAGACACCACTAGTGGGCGGCATGAGATGATACCCCGGACGCGGGAGGCCTAGACGCAGGCTAATGCTAATGATTATCACACCGATACGAAATGGACGGGCAGTTTATATATTTATGCATATATGATATGATGATGACTATGAGTAATCCAGCATGCATCACTCCTTTTCCATTTGATAGTTAGATACAGATGTTCCTTATTGTTGCTTCCTTTACTTCGCTCATGTGATATTATTGTTTATGCCTCTCATACTCAGTACAATGTTCGTACTGACGACCCTTTTCTTTGGACGCTGTGTTCATGCCCACAGGTAGATAGGGAGATGATCTTGCCCCAGATTCGTAGTAGTTGTCAGCTGTTGAGAGCACTCCATTATCTCGGAGGTGCTTATGGTTGTTCCTTTTGTGTATATGTATGTTTTGGGAACGACGGGGTCCTGTCCCGTCCATATGTCTAGTACTCTAGTAAAGGCTCGTAGATACGTAGTGTGGGCGTTATGGTCTCACGAGGTTGCTACTACGTGTATATATATTGTTATATCCCGTATTTTTGAACCTCGGAGCAACTGCTGGGGTGGGGCCCACATACCGAGATTTTTTTTGGAACATCTGAAAAGTCATATGAATCACATATGTAAAGTTAAACACAACTCATGAAGTACCTTTGGACCAAAGCAAAGTGGAAACCCTCCAAACGAATATTTTTAAGAAAACGTTTTCAGGTGACCTGACTTTGGGGGGCAAAAACTGTATTGTAAGTTTGGAATTTCGAAAATACCTTGAAATAGAAGTTGTAGATAATTGAATTAGCTTTCAATCCATAGGTCGTGGGTTCCCAGGTGACGTCGGTACAAGGAGTTATGAACGTTTTAAGGTCGAAAGGTCAGTGGGCTAGGCCCAACTCGGGACCATCCGAGTTGGCCCAAAAAAATAAAATAAAAATTTAGGCCCAATGTTTAAGGGGTGGCCGGCCAAGTGAGGCCCAACCCATGGCTTTAATGAATATTTCCATGTGCTAATTAATTATAAAGGGATCACTATCCCTTAGAAGGTTCAAGAGACTTAGAAGAGAAAGAAGAGCAAAACAAGAGCAAAAAAAAGAAGGCATTTCGGGTTTGGTGTGGAAAATTCACCACCAAAAATCTTGTGTTAAAAATTTGTATTTTGTGGTTTCCTTACTAAGTTGAGTCCCCTCTTCAACTTGGTGTAGTTGGTTTGGAGAAAGGAGGCCTTGGTTCACCAAAGTGATCACAAATTCAAGTAAAGAAGACTAGAGGAAAAGGTAAGAATTTATCCTTTATTCTTGTGTTATGGAGTTTTGTTTGGGTTGTAGTATATAGAAATGTGTTGATTGTATGGAGAAATGGAAGTTTGCAAAGTGGGTGTGTGGTATATATGTGTAGCCATGTGTATTTGTATATTGTATAGCCAAAAATGTATAGAATTCATGTTGTATTCTAGTTGTGAATGTGATGGAATTTATGTTGAGAATGAAAGTGGAATAAATTTGATTGAATGGAGAAAAATAGCATATGGCCGTGTGGTATATTTGACTTGGGAATGAAATGGATTAAGTTTGTTTAGAGTATTGGAGTGTTGTTGTAATGCTTGATATGTAAATGAAGTTAGAATGATATAAGTTTGTATTGAATTGGAATGTAGAAACTTATGTCGTTTTAGTATGGTTTTTCCGACATTAAGGAAATGAAGTTGTTTGGTTGTTAGTTGTGATGACCATTGATGAATTTGGAAGTTGGAAACTTGTTATGAAGTTGTATGCCAAAGATTTGATGTTTTGCATAAGTTATGATTTTGGCGGAAGATTGTATATCATGTATATCGAGTGTATATCTTAAGGAAAACGATATGAAATGTTTCTAGAACTATATGGTGATGATCATGATGGTTGTTGAATATGAAATTATTGATCTTAGTTGAAAGTTGGGTTGAATTGAAGATTATGTCAACTTGTGAGAAAAATGACTAGTTGAAGGATATTTGTGTTTTTAATGTTCATTGTTGATATTGTTGTTGTCGTTTGGGTTGTTGTTGATGATTTATAGCCGAGTTGAATTCTCGGGGTGTCATATGTATAGGGGAAGTGCTGCCGAAATTTCGGTAGCCAAATATGCTTAAAATTGAAATAATGGCATTAATAATTCACAATTGGTAAACTTGACCAATTGCAGTTTTTCGACGAAACGGGAAGTGAGTTTGGAAAGGCTTAAGGAGCGCGAAAGGTATGTAAAGCAACCCCAATTCTTCCCTTGGCATGCCCCTAGTGTGTTAGGGTCGGATCCGGGCCTCGAAGGACCTCTTGGCCCTCGGAATCCGCAAGACAAAATTTCAGTTTTTCCTTCAGTAGAATTGAACCATTTTGATACGCTTTTTCTGAAATTATGCAATTTTGCTCTAAATTATTCAGAAAGTCATAGAATGTTTGTATAACCTTTTTAGGTGATACTATATGCTTAGAGGGCACAATTTGAGCCCGCCGCCTTGTTTGTCCCAAGGCGGGCCCGCTATTTACGGTTTTGCCCCTAATGTGTTAAAGCTTTCTTTTTAAGCGATTTTTGAAAGAAATGTTTTAATTACCCTACTAATCGCTTAACGAATATTATTTTAAATATTCTGTTAAATATTATAAATTATTTTGACACTCGGAATGACTTCGGGAAAGTTATACTTCTGTAATTTATTATGATATCCGAAATACATTTATTATGATTCCGTCCGACCCCATTGGATTTGTTTGTCTTTGATACGCTTCATCGAGTCTTTGAAAACATTTATTATATTTTTAAATTGCATTAGTCTCTCACTACTCCATTCGTGGATGTCCCAATGTTTCCCACACTGAGCCCGGGCCAGGATATGTTGTCAAGCGTAATTCTCTGCATTGTTCGCCGCGCCCCGATGTGAGGGGGCAGGTATACGCGTACATGGGTCTGTGGAGTATGATGTGCCATGTCCGCCTATTCTGATCTGATCTGTATGGCCATTTTGATATGACATTATATGATACGGGGCCACGCCCCCTTTTCTGATTCCTCTGTATAGTGGCACCAGCGTCGGGAGGGTGGCCACATTCTGTCTGCCGAGTCCCGTGTCAGGGACCGGATATGATATGATATGACATATGTTTCTGTACGCATTCTGTCTGTTTTGGAAATATGCATTTGACACTCTGGATTCTGTACTCATTTTCTGTAACCATTATGATTTGACTTCTGTGATTCCGCTTTACATATTCAGTACATATTTCGTACTGACCCCCTTTCTTCGGGGGCTGCGTTTTCATGCCGCGCAGGTACTGACGACAGGTTCGCTGATCCACACGTTTAGGATCCTATTTCTGCTATTTGGGGCGCTCTCTTCTACAGAGCCCATCTTTTGGTACAGTCTGTCACTGCTATCTGGATATGTACTTTGTTCAGGGTATGACGGGGCCCTGTCCCGTCTTATGATTATGATATGTTCTGTAGAGGTCTGTGGATACATCTGTGTGGGTTCTGTACATATGTTTGGGATATTCTGTTCTGTGATGGCCTTATCGGCCTATGTGTGCCAAGTCTGCTTTTCTGCTAAATTCTGTAGCGACCACTAATATTATTATTATATTATTATTCTGTTAATATGCTAATTTGGGGTATCGGGTACGTATAGGTGCCCAGCTCGGGCACTGGTCGCGGCCCACGAGGTATGTCGTATATATATATATATATATATATATATATATATATATATATATATATATATATATATATATATATATATATATATATATATATATATATATATATATATATATGTGTGTGTGTGTGTGTGTGTATATATTTCATTTCAATGACCAAAAGGCTTGTGCATATAAAAGGTGTATATCGCCCATAGGATGGTTTGATGTTGGAGAGAATCACTTAGTAGGCCCAGACTTAATTCAGCAAGCAGTTAATAAGGTAAAAATGATCCAAGAAAGATTGCTAACGACTCAGAGGCGACAGAAATCCTATGCGGATAATCGGCGACGCAAGTAAGAGTTTGAGATAGGCGATTGGGGTTTCCTGAAAGTTTCGCCTATGAAGGGCGTGATGAGGTTTGGCAAGAAGGGTAAGTTGAGCCCACGATATATTGGGCCATATCAGATCATTCGTACTGTGGGTAAGGTGGCCTATGAGCTAGCATTGCCTTCTGAATTGGAGTTTGTACATCCGATATTTCATGTGTCTATGCTTCGTAAATGCATTGGGGATCCTTCCAGAGTAGTACCACTAGATGATATCCAGGTGACCGAGCAGTTATCATACGAGGAGGTTCCAGTGGATATATTGGACAGGCAGGTTTATCGGTTACGAACCAAGAATGTAGCTTCCGTTAAAGTTTTGTGGAGGAATAAGAATGGTGAGGAAGTGACTTGGGAAGAAGAAGAAGCGATGAAGATTTAAGTACCCGCATTTGTTTCCAGCAATACAGGAGGTCCAGTCTGAGGCATCATCACCCCCAGGTATTACTCCATTTTCAGTTATCGTGATTGGTCGTGTGAGGCCATGGTATTGTATGTTGTAGTATGTGGCCCTCCTCCAGTTGCTTCGGGTTAAAAAATGACAGAGGCCATACATCTATTGACACAGTTGGTTTCCGCTCAGGCACAGCGGCAAAATGCGGGCCCAAGTGATCAATCAGCCAGTACCAGAGCCCTTGATTTCATGAATTTAAATCCTCCAGAGTTCTTCGGGTCGAAGCCGGATGAATATCCGCAGAGCTTTATTGATGAGATGTTGAGGACCCTAAATATTATTCATGCCTCTGAGACTGAGTCCGTGGAGTTGGCATCTCATAGGCTCCGGGATGTGGCAGTTTTATGGTATAACAACTAGGTAATATCAAGAGGAGAAAATGCGCCCCCTCCGGTTTGGCAAGAATTCGTCGATGCCTTCATCCGCCACTATTTTCCACCCAAGGTCCGCCGAGCTAGAGCGGACAGATTTCTAAATTTGAAGCAAGGGAGTATGAGTGCCCGGGAGTATAGCCTGCTATTTTATTCTTTGGCTAGATATGCCCCGGCTATGGTGGCCGACATGGGAGATCGGGTGCATAGATTCGTGAGTGGCTTAGGGCCACACATATTTAAAGTTTGCTTGACAGCTTCGCTACAAGATGGGATGGATATTTCTCGGATACAAGCCCATGCCCAGAATTTAGAGGGGCGACAACAACCACAAAGAAGTGATTGTGATATTGATAGACGGCAAGGCAAGAGGGCTAGGTCCATGGGGGCAGGCAGTGATTATAGAGGGGGACCAATGCAGACCAGATATTCAGGCCAGTGAGTGACCGGCGTACCTCCTTGGTTTGTGGGTAGGAGATTTGATCGCTCCTTTCGTTCAGGACAGGGTCAAAGTTCGAGGGCCTCAGATTCTCAGTTCAGGGAAGACTACGGTCAGAGGAGACCCTCAGTACCGCGATGCAGCCAACACGGTAGACTACATTCCGGACAATGTCACCAAGGTTTGGATGCTTGTTATACTTGTGGTCAGGTGGGGCACATGATGAGAGATTGCCCGTCGGCGAGTGGCAGATTTGGGGTTCACCCCACAGGTTCAGCAGCTGGTTCTTCCTCAATGTGCCCGGTAGGGCAGGCTCCTCAGGTGTCAGCAGGCCGAGGTAGAGGCAGAGGAGCAGCATCTACTTCAGGTGTCACTCAGCCCCGTATATATGCTTTAGCCAGACGACAGGATCTTGAGTCCCCCCCCCCCCCCCCGATGTGGTTACAGGTACATTATGCATATTTTCCTATGATGTATATGCCCTGATAGATCCAGGTTCCACTTTTTCCTATATTACCCCGTATGTTGCTGGTCGCATTAGGGTGAAACCTGAGCCAATCAAACCTTTCGAGGTATCTACTCCGGTTGGTGATCCCGTGATAGCTAGACAAGTGTACAGAAATTGTGTGATAGTGATGTGTGATAGTCAAACTAAAGCTGATTTAGTTGAGCTTGAAATGTTGGAATTCGACGCGATCATGGGTATGGATTTGTTGGCCTCATGCTATGCTAATGTTGACTGTCGAACGAAAGTAGTTCGGTTCCAATTTCCGGGAAAACCCGTGCTGGAATGGAAGGGTAATACGGCGTCTCCAAGAGGTAGGTTTATTTCCTATCTCAAGGCCAGAAAGATGATAGCCAAAGGCTACATTTATCATCTAGTCCGAGTTCATGATACCGAAGCTAAGTCGCCAACTTTCCAATCTGTCCCGGTAGTAAATGAATTTTCGGATGTATTTCCAGATGAACTTCCAGGCCTCCCTCCAGAAAGAAAAATTGACTTCGCCATTGATGTGTTGCCGGACACCAAGCCTATTTCTATTCCTCCTTATCGCATGGCTTCGGCAGAATTGAAGAGCTAAAGGCGCAATTAAAAGATTTGCTCGAAAAGGGGTTTATCAGGCCCAGTTCATCGCCGTGGGGACCGCCAGTCTTGTTCGTGAGAAAGAAAGACAATGTGCATCGATTATAGGCAGTTGAAAAAGGTGACGATAAAGAACAAATATCCTCTCCCAAGAATTGACGATTTATTTGATCAGCTGCAGGGTGCCAAATGGTTTTCTAAAATAGACTTGAGGTCGGGTTATCATCAAGTGAGGGTTAGAGAAGAAGATATTCCTAAGACAGCCTTCAGAACAAGATACGGCCATTATGAGTTTCGGGTGATGTCGTTTGGATTGACTAATGCTCCGGCTGTGTTTATGAATTTGATGAATAATGTGTTCAGGCCACTCTTGGACTTGTTTGTGATAGTATTCATTGATGATATTCTGGTGTATTCTCGCACCGAATCAGAACATGCCGATCATTTGCGCATCGTGCTTGGAATTCTTCGAGCACGAGAACTATATGCCAAATTTCAAAATGTGAGTTTTGGCTGAATTCCATAACATTTTTGGGCCATGTTATTTCAGACAAGGGCGTTCGAGTTGATACTCAGAAAATTGAGGCGGTAAAGAATTGGCCGAGGCCTACGACGCCTACCGAAGTTCGTAGTTTTCTGGGATTGGCAGGTTATTATAGAAGGTTCGTAGAGGATTTCTCATCTATTTCAGCTCCCTTGACAAAGCTAACCTAGAAGTCAGCTAAATTTCAGTGGAATGATGCTTGTGAACGCAGTTTGCAAATGTTGAAGGATAGATTAACCTCAGCCCCAGTCTTAACACTTTCAGAAGGGTCTGATGGTTATGTAGTGTACTGCGATGCCTCCGGTGTTGGGTTAGGATGTGTGTTGATGCATCACGACATAGTTATTATAGAAGGTTCGTGGAGGGTTTCTCATCTATTTCAGCTCCCTTGACAAAGCAAACCCAGAAGTCAGCTAAATTTCAGTGGAATGATGCTTGTGAACGCAGTTTTCAAACGTTGAAGGACAGATTAACCTCAGCCCCAGTCTTAACACTTCCAGAAGGGTCCGATGGTTATGTGGTGTACTGCGATGCCTCCGGTGTTGGGTTAGGATGTGTGTTGAACAGAACTACCCAACTCATGATCTTGAATTGGCTACAGTTATTCATGCGTTGAAGATATGGAGACATTACTTGTATGGCGTACATGTTGATATTCTTACAGATCACCAAAGTCTCCAATACATTTTCAAACAGAAGGAGTTGAACTTACGACAGAGGCGGTGGTTAGAATTGCTGAAAGATTATGATGTGAATATTTTATACCACCCCGGAAAAGCAAATGTGGTGGCCGATGCGCTTAGCCGTCGATCCATGGGTAGTTTATGTGAAGTCTCTCCGGAAAGGAAAGAAATAGTTCACGAGCTTTACCAGCTAGCTAATCTCGGAGTGCAGGTAATTGATACAGGTAGTGCAGGGATTAGCATTAATGATCCCGCGGTTTCATCTCTGAATACGGAAGTGAAAGAGCGTCAGTATGAAGATCCGCAGTTGAGCCACTACAGAGACGCATTTCATGAAATAGAGAGATCTTCATTTAAAACATCGATGGATGAGGTCCTTAGATACCATGACAGGCTGTGTGTTCCGAATGTTGCAGAATTACGCCGACGAATTCTGGAAGAAGCCCATTACTCTCGGTATTCTATTCACCCAGGCACAACAAAGATGTACCACGATCTCAAATTGATATATTGGTGGGATGGCATGAAAAGAGACAAAGCAGAGTTCGTAGCCCAATGTCCAAATTGCCAACAAGTAAAGAACGAACACCAGAAGCCAGGAAGGCTATTGCAAGCAATGGAAATCCCTACTTGGAAATGGAAAATTTTCAATATGGATTTCATTGTGGGATTTCCCCGTTCCTGAGGCAAGTATGACTCTATATGGGTAATTGTGGACAGATTAACAAAGGCATCTCATTTTCTTCCCGTCAGGACCACACATTCCGCAGATGACTATGCGAGGTTGTATCTCAAGGAAATTGTGCGACTTCATGGTGTACCATTATCCATTATTACAGATAAAGGAGCACAGTTTACAGCCAAGTTCTGGAAATCCTTTTAAGAAGGTCTAGGTACCCAAGTGAAACTCAGTACAGCATTTCATCCACAGACCGATGGACAGGCCGAACGTTCTATTCAGACCTTGGAAGATATGCTCCGAGCGTGTGTGCTGGATTTCGGTGGTAGTTGGGATGATCACCTACCCCTTATTGAGTTTGCTTATAACAATAGCTACCATTCCAGTATCCAGATGGCTCCGTATGAAGTCCTGTATGGAAGAAAGTGCAGGTCCCCAATTGGGTGGTTTGAAATAGGAGAGGTACAGCTAATAGGCTCGGAATTGATTCAGCAAGCAATAGAAAAATTCAAGGTGATCCGGGATCTATTGTCGACAGCTCAAAGCCGCCAAAAATCTTACGCGGACAACCGCCGGCGAGATTTGAAGTTTCAGGTTGATAACTGTGTATTTCTGAAGGTGTCGCCAATGAAAGGAGTAATGAGATTCGGCAAGAAAGGGAAGTTAAGTCCTCGATACATCGGACCTTACAAAATTATCCATAAGGTCGGCCAAGTAGCCTATGAATTGGATTTGCCTTCAGAGCTTGAATCAGTTCATCCAGTCTTTCATGTCTCAATGCTCCGCAAGTGTGTTGGAGATCCCAAGATAATTGTTCCTATAGATGATATACAAGTGACAGAAAAGCTAGCGTATGAAGAGGTAACCATTGCCATCTTAGATAGACAAGTACGAAGACTTCGAAACAAAGAAGTGGCTTCAGTTAAGATCTTATGGCGGAATAACAATCGAGAAGAAATGACTTGGGAAGCAGAAGAGAAAATGAAATCCAGGTATCCATGCTTATTCCAAACCCCAGGAGAGGTCCAAGATTAAGCGTCGGCAGTATAAGGTATGTATGCAGTAAATGAAGTGTAATAATTATAGTACCTAAATACCCCTATTTCCATCATTACTCAGAAATTATGCCCCCTATTTTTCGGCAGCTCTCGTAAGTCTTTCTTAGAGTTTTATTGTATTGTAGCCCTGTGGGGAAAATTATTATGGGTTGTTGTGACAGGATGATAGTGCCATATTACACGGGAAACTCTGGCAAATATTTTGTAGAATTCCCGAGTACTCAACATTCGAGGACGAATGTTCCAAAAGGGGGGAAGAATGTTACACCTCGAAACTTTGGGTTGCTAAGTGATGAAGGGACCAACGTAAATATTCAGAGAAGTTAAAGGCAAGGGAGAAAAGTCCGTTAAATTAAACTTCACGTCAGTCCTGCAAAAAAGGGGGTTCGACGGTCGTCCCTTGTACTGTCGAACAAGTCGACGCCCCGTCCATGGCGCCGTAAAACTGAGCTGGAACGAAGACCACTTGACGAACAGGTTGACGCTCCGTCAATCAGTTCGACGGACCGTCCATCTCACCGTCGAATAAAGGGAAATGACAGATTTTTCACTGGAAATTTGACGATATCGACGGTCAGATCGACGCCCCGTCGATCCAATCGATGCTTCGTCGATCGCACCGTACATCTCAGACGGGACTGATTTCATGAATTAATATAAGACCCCTCCTCCATTTTTATTTCATTTCATCTTACACTCTCTTCTCTCTAAGAACTCTCTAGAACCTTCTCCACCATTCATCTACAAGAAATCAAAGGAAATTCATGGTCAACTACACCAAATACATGAAATCAAGTTTATGAAACCCATTAAAAGTTCATCTAAGCCAAGGAAACTCAAGAAGAGTGAGTTAGGGTTTGGGTGCAAGAAAAGAAGTTCCACTCAAAGGTTGTTCATCCATCATCTAAGGTGAGTTTTATGACCCTTTTATATGGTTTGCGTTGTTGAAAGTTGAAACACTTGAATTGTGGAAAGGCATAGAAATTGGGTCATGAATGTGTGAATAGTGATTGGTGTGAATTATGAATGTGGTTATGCTGTGATTGTGAATATGTTACAAGTGACGTTTAGACCATGAAATAAGTATTATATATGAGAAAACGCGATAACGAGTTATAATCATAATTGTGGAGAAATCTAAGAGAAATGGTGAATTGTGGTAAATGTAGAGAAATGATGATTGTTGTTGATTATATTGTGGATGTTGTTATTAACGTTGGGAGTTGATGTAGAGTATGTGAAAAGTAGTATAAACAAAGGAAGTGCTGCCCAATTTTCCCTAGAAATAGTGAAATGTTCTTATAGCCGATGTCACGACCCAGCCTAGGGCCATAATGAGTGACCGAGCTTAACCTGCCCGATAACCCAACTTGTGTTACCTGTACTTGAACATGGCATTCAATAGGGTTTATTTAACTAAGTCTGAAAGCTGTAAATAGAATACCAAAGTCGACCTGTAACTCAAAGCATCCCAACACATTTTTATATATATACGTAACGTATCACAATGCAAGCCAACGAGGCCACCGATACTTCTGTACAACAAAACAATGGCCGGCAAGGCCAAACAGTATCCATGACACCCACATTGTTCGCAGACTACTAGAAGAGTATGACCGTGCATAAGTGACAGGACAGGGCCCCGTCGTGCCCGCAATATATACACACAAAATTATACCAAAATAGGAACAGTCTCCGAAGCAAGTGGAGTTGTCTGACTCTCAATGCTAACTCCTCCTAGGTGGCTAGATTGTCGAACCGCATCCCTGAACCTGCGGGCATGAAACGCAGCCCCCCCCCCCCCCCCCGCCGAAGAAAGGGGGTCATTACGGAATATGTACTGAATATGTAAGGCAGTACTGAATCATAAAACAAGGAAAACACAGCAGTAAACAAGTTTAGAAAGAAACCCGGGAGTAACCTGGAACAGCATTTTGAACCATATCATGTGGCCCTTTGCACAAATTCTAGCATACACAATATAAATATAGAATATCCTACTCGTAGCCGCTTCCGGCTAATAACACAATAGTCCCTTCGGACCGCCGCTTCCGGCATAATAACACAATAGTCCCTTCGGACGGCCGCTTCCGGCATAATAATGATGGCCCCTTCGGGCAGCCGCTTCCGGCTTAATAATGATGGCCCCTTCGGGCAGCCGCTTCCGGCATAATAATGATGGGCCGCTTCCGGCTTAATAATGATGGCCCCTTCGGGCAGCCGCTTCCGGCTTAATATCATAACCATGTCAACACAAATTAATCCACAAATACTCATACAAAGAGATGATGCTATGGAATGTAAACATAAATCGTAAATGAAATGAAATAGTAAAATCTCGCACCCCCTTCGGAGTGGTTTTGAAAATCAAACTTTATGTTTCCTTTAGTATAAAAATAATTTCCTCGAAATCATTAGTAAAACCATATACACAACTCAACTGGCACCTTATGGGTGTTCCCTTCGGAACAGAATAGGAGCTTATATATATCGATTATTATCCATCGTATAGAAAACTGAAGAGGAGAGCTCAATCACTTAAGAGTTCTAACATCAAGAAGTGAATAAGAATCATGAAACACACTCAAGACTTATGAATAGGATTACCCCAAAGCTCATATCTGTTATATCCCGTGTTTTCGCACATTTGGAAAATTAGAAATAATCTTGACTTGTAAGAAATAAAGTCATAATTGATTCCATCTAACACATGAGTTGTTTATGAAAGAATATTAATGTGGAAGTGTCGAGGAAGGCTAAGGGCAAAACGTGGAATTTTGGAAATTAGTTTCGGGAATTACAAAAATAAAATTTGTAGCCAATTGGGCTTGTAAAATAAGAAACAAATGAGGCCCAAATCTAGGGGGGTGGCCGACCAACATGGCCTTGGCCCAAACCCATTTAAGTAGTCATGTGCTTGGTCATGTGACAAACAAGATAAAAGGAGATAAGTCTTCATTTCTTCAAGAAAATTCAAGAAAAATCAAACAAGCAAAAGAGAGAGCAAAGAGTAGAGGGTTTCGGCCATGTCCATGATTTTTCACCCCTCAAAAATCTTGTTCTAAAAATTGTTGTCTTGTGATTTTCCTACTAAATTAAGTGCCCTCTACAACTTAGTGTAGTTGTTTTGGAAGAAGGAACACTTGGTACCTCAAGTTGATCATATATTCAAGTGAAGAAGATTGGAGAGAAAGGTAAGAATTCATTTCTTTTTATTGTGTTATGAAGTCTTGTTTGTGTTGTAGTATGTAGAAATGAGTTGATTGTATGGAAAAATGGAAGATTTCAAAGTGGGTATGGAATATAGTGTATGGCCGTGTGTGTATATACATTGTATGTTTATGGTGATTGAATTTATGTGGTAGTCTAGTTGTGTGTATGATGGAATTCACATTGAGAATGGAAGTGGAATAAATTGGGTGGAAGTTGTAAAAAGAAGCATTGGCCGTGTGGTACCTCTTAGAGGAATGGGAATGAATCAATTTTGTTTAACATGTTAGTTGTGTTGTTGTGATGCTTGCTATGTAAATAAAGATAAATGATGTGAGTTTGTATTGAAATGGAATGTAGAAGCTTATGTCGATTAGGTATGATCTTATGACATTATAAAAAATGAAGTTGTTAGGGTGCAAATTATGATGATTATTGATGAACTTGGAAGATGGAATCATGTTATGAATATGTATCCCAAAGGCTAGAAGTTTTGAATGAATTATGACTTTGGTGGAAAGTTGTATATTTTGTTTATCGTGTGAATATTTGGTGGGAATGACATGAAATGATTCTAAATTATATTGTGATGACCTAGATTAATGGTGAAGGTGAAACCATTGGGATTAGTTTGGAAATTGAAGTTGAAATGAAGGTTATGATATTATGTTGGAAAGATAACTAGTTAAGTTATATTGTGATTATAGTGATTGTTGTTGTTGTTGTTGATGATGTTGTTGGGTTGTTGTTGATTGTTTTGGCCGAGTTGAATTCTCGGGGGTGCTATATGTATAGGGGAGGTGCTGCCGAAATTTCGGTAGACAAATATGAATTTAAGTTGAATTCGTAGAATCTATAACTCACAATTGGTAAATGTGACCATTTGCAGATTTTGGACGAAACAGGAAGTGAACTTGGAAAGGTGTAAAGTGCGTAAAAGGTATGTAAAGCTACCCCGGTTCTTCTTTTGGCATGTCCTAGATGTACTAGGATCGGATTCACGCCTCGGAGAATATTCTGCTCATCGGAATCCGCGTCTGAAATTGTCACATTTTCGTTCAATAGAATTGAACCCTTTTAGTATGCTTTATTGAAAAATTATGCAAAATTTCTTCAAATCACTTAGGAAGTTATGGAATGCCCTAGGACCTCTGTAGGTGACCCCATAAGCTTAATACACGTAATTTGAGCCCGCCGCTTTGGTTGTCCCGAGGTGGGCCCGCTATTTCCGATTTTACCCTTATGGTCCTTTGTAACTTGATTTCAAGCAATTTTTAAGGAAATGTCTTATCTACTTTTCCAACTACTAACGATGCTTATTCGGGACACTATATTGAGTCTCTGTAAAGGTACGATATTTTGTATTGTATTTAGTTCCACTATTCCCGCTTTGCTCTCTTATTGTACTATTGCCTTATTTTCGAACAATATAAAATGAAACGTTTTAACTATCCCTTTAACTACTAAGGAAAATTGTTTTAATGATTCCCTCGAGTCTGGTAAACTATTTTGGAATATGAAAATGATCCCAGAAGGATTATTCTTCCGTAACTCATTATGACATACGACATACACCTACTATGATTCTGTCCGACTTCATTGATTTGATTTGTCATTCGATATGCCTCATTGAGTCTCTGGAAATCTGTGATATTTTTGTTGCATTTAGTCTCTCACTACTCCATTCGTGGATGCCCCAATGTTTCCCACACTGAGCCCGGGCCAGGATATGTTGTCAAGCGTATTCCATTGCATTGTTCGCCGTGCCTCGATGTGAGGGGGCAGGTATATATGTACATGGGTTTTGGAGTATGCTGTGCCATGTACACACATTCTGATATAATATGATCTGACATGGCCATCTGATATGATATGATATGTTATGTTACGGGGTTATCTCCTACTCTGTTCCTTATGTATGGTGGCACCAGCGTCGGGAGGTGGCCACGTTCTGTTCGCCGAGCCCTTGGCAGGGGCCGAACATGATATGGTATATGTTTCTGAACACACTCCTCATGTTTTGAAAATATGCATTTGATACTTCGGAGGTCACACTCATTTGTCTGTAAGTCCTGTTTCGGTTATGATCTTGTTCCGTATTGGGACCAGGTACGACATATGTTTTCAACAAATACTATTTATGCTTTATGATCAACATTTTGCTAATCTGGATATTATGTCCGTTTTCTGTACCTTCTGTTCTGATTATGACTTTGTTTACTACGTCCTGTGCTTTACATACTCAGTACATATTTCGTACTGACCCCCTTTCTTCGGGGGCTGCGTTTTCATGCCACGCAGGTACAGGAGACAGATTTACTGACCGCCTGCCTAGGACATCTACTCTGCTATATTGGGAGCGCTCTTTTGTTCAGATCCTGTATGTTGGTACAGTCTGCCGCTATTATATATATGTATGCTATTCAGGGGTATGACGGGACCCTGTCCCGTCTTATGATTATGTTATGATCTGTAGAGGTCTGTAGACATACTTGTGTGGGTTCTGTATATGTTTGGGTATGATATGATCTGTGACAGCCTCATCGGCTTCCATGTACGGTGTCGGTCCATTTATGGTTATTATTATTAACGCCAAGCAACTTCTATAATTGAAAATATTCTGTCGTTTGCTAATTTGGGTTATTGGGTACGTTTGAGTGTCCAGCACGGACACTAGTCGCGGCCTACGGAGTTGGGTCGTGACAAAAGTGGTATCAAAGCGGTTCGTCCTCGGAGTGTCTACAGACCGTGTCTAGTAGAGTCTTGTTTATCGGTGTGTTGTGCACCACATCTATAAACAGGAGGCTACAGGACATTTAGGGTGTTACCTTTCTTTGAATCTTAGATCGTGCGATAGAGCCAGCTGTAGGAAATGAATTCCTTTTTTTTACTAACCTCTGATTTCAGCTGGAGAACGGTATCGACGTAAGACAATGACTGATATTGGAAGCTACACAGTACACAGGTAAGTAATGGTATGAAAGATGTATGCTGGGTAAGGTGTTTGAAATACGATTGAAACATGAAGCTGAAGATTGGAAAGAAAAAAAATAAACAGGAAAGTGTAGTAGGTGCAGTTTGTGTTGGGCATGTGAGGTAAGCCTCGACATCTTTATACTTTTATTTGAAATTGTTAGCCCCGTGTGGCTATGATGCGATATGATATGATATGTATATACGTATATGTGTTGGCCCTGTGAGGCATGGTTGGTATTTCCTGTGTACAGGTTTTGGGATAGTAAGAAATATAGAGGAACCTCTGCTCAAATTTTTCTAGGAACATGAAGAGGAAAATGAGATATAAATTCTTAACATGTTTTGAGGGTCGATACCGATAGGGCAAACCTACTGTGTTGGATTAAAGTTTAAGAGATACCCTCCATGTCATTTGTAAGAAGCATTACCCTTATTTGGAAAATTTTATCTCGAGAAAGTATATATGAGTGTCAAATTCGCAATATCCTTCATCACTTAAATCTAAGACATGCCAAAAGAAAGAAGGGACAGCTTTACATACCTGTTAGCGACTATTCGTGAATTCTTTCGCCTCATCGCTCTTTTAACCTATTTAATATAAGAGTAATGTTACCGTTAGTAACTATATTTCCTAGTTTACAAATCTATAGCCCATTTCTTATAGAACTTATAATTCAGCTTATATATTCTTTTTTAGGGTTTTCTATTAGCTAAAGACTTAACGAAAATCGGGCAGCACTTCCCCTATATATTCGCCTATCCCGAATTCTAATTACCCTCCTGTTAACACAGAAATACCAATAACAACATATAGACATAGTTATATCTTCAATCTTCTCAACTTAGCAAGGATGACAATATGTCCACAACGCCACAACTTTTACTTAATTTATCAAATTCCTTTACTTTCGCCTCACGATCCATAACAACCATAGAGATAACAACGTCAAAATTAATCACCATTTTTAAGCTAAAACAGTCCATACTCACGGCCAACACAACAACCTAACACCATCACATACAACTTTTTATATTCAACACACATTTATCACAACATATAGAACAAGATTGAATTTACCTTAATGATCTTGATTTCTTAACGTTGTCTCCTCCAACGATCCAATTCACGTTGAAACTCCTTGAACACCTTCAATTCCTTAAAATCCAAGCTCCCACACTCCCTCTCACTCACCATCATTCTCGGCAGCCATGGCTATGGCCAAGAGTTGCTTTCTTTCCTTAGAAATTTTTTTGTTCCTTTGCTAATTCAAAATGAAATGCTACCTTTAGTGAATCATCTCTTAACTTATATACTAATTCCTTGGCTCCTACATGTGCCCCATAATGTGTCCTCTAATTGATGATTTGTTTTTTTTTTTTAAATCGGGTGGGGCCCACTAGTATAATTAACTTTAATTAATTTATTAATTACTAATTCCCACTTAATAATCTAATCACAATTAATTAATTCCCAATCTCCAATAATAATATTTTCACACTAAATAAAATTCATAAACAATTAGTTCTAATTTAGAAATTGAAAATTAAGGGTTTCTATTCCGTGTCCGGGAAGGGTTCCGTCTTTAACTCGCGCCGATTCTTTTGCGAATAACTCGACGTATAAAAATACGGGGTATAACAACCGAGTAACTAACGTTAATGCGATTCCTTTCGAAGGTTGAAACACGAGCGTCGAAGAAGGAAGATCAAGCGATAAGATAGTTAGACGACAAAGGTATGTGAGGCTAGTCCTTTCTTTCTATGGCATGAGTCCTATAGTATGACTTTCTTTCGTCTTTATGAATCTCTTGAGTCCCGAAAAGATACGAGCTAATATCCCTAATGTGCTACACAAAGTAATGAGTTAGAGTATAGGAGTTCTAAATGTTCATGATATGATTTCATTATTGCTTACACTTACCTCATATACTATTCCCTTCAAGGTGATGCAGGATGTTAATGAGTGCTCATAATGGAATCGAGGATCACGACCTTACGACACCCCGACAAAGCATAGTTAACCATGAGTCTTCATGCATGCACTATGACGAGTATATTATGATAATGATATCACACCGTGCCTATTTGGCCGGGCAGTCACCGCTAAGGCGGGCAGCTATACACCATGGCCAAATGGCATGGACAGACACCACTAGTGGGTGGCAGGAGATGATACCCCGGACACGGAAGGCCTGGACGCAGGCTAATGCTAATGATTATCACACCGATCCGAAATGGACGGGCAGTTTATATATTTATGCATATATGATATGATGATGACTATGAGTAAGCCAGCATGCATCACTCCTTTTCCATTTGATAGTCAGATACATATGTTCCTTATTGATGCTTCATTTACTTCGCTCATGTGATATTATTGTTTATGCCTCTCATACGCAGTACAATGTTCGTACTAACGGCCCTTTTCTTTGGACGTTGTGTTCATGCCCACAGGTAGACAGGGAGGTGATCTTGCCCCAGATTCGTAGGAGCTGTCAGCTGTTGAGAGCACTCCATTGTCCCGGAGGTGCTTATGGTTGTTCCTTTTGTGTATATTTATGTTTTGGGCACGACGGGGTCCTGTCCCGTCCATATGTCTAGTACTCTAGTAGAGGCTCGTAGATACGTAGTGTAGGCGTTATGGTCTCACGAGGTTGCTACTACGTGTATATATATATATATATATATATATATATATATATATATGTGTGTGTGTGTGTGTGTGTGTGTGTGTGTGTGTGTATTTCATTTCAATGACCAAAAGGCTTGTGCATATAAAAGTATTTATATTTTCGAAGGAAAGATGATTTTCTCGTAACTTGAGTATTATACTGATAAAAGCATTAGATGAGAGGGATATGCAGTAGAATGAGGGGTGCTCGGTGGTTAGCCCCGGGTACTCGTCGCGGCCCCTGGTCGGGTCGTGATACCGACATGGAAATGAGAGGTAATTAATATGGACTTTATTACAGGGTTGCCCCGAACTCAGCGAAAGTGTGATTCCATATGGGTCAAAGTTGATAGGCTTACAAAGTCAGCCCACTTTCTGCCTGTCATAACTACTTATACAGCCGAAGATTATGCGAAGCTTTACCTCAGAGAGATTGTACAACTTCATGGTGTTCCTACAGCAATAATTTCAGATAGGGGACCACAGTTCACAACTAATTTCTAGAAGTCTTTTCAGAATGGATTGGGGACTCAGGTGAGTCTTAGTACTACGTTTCATCCGCAGACGGATGGACAGGCAGAGCGTACTATACAGACACTTGAGGATATGTTGAGAGCTTGTGTGATCGACTTCCAAGGTAGCTAGGATGATCAGTTGCCTCTTATCGAGTTTGCATATAACAGCAGTTACTATTCCAGTATTCATATGGCTCCTTATGAGGCCTTATATGGGCAAAGATGTAGATCGCCCATAGGATGGTTTGATGTTGGAAAGAATCATTTAGTAGGCCCAGACTTAATTCAGCAAGCAGCTAATAAGGTAAAAATGATCCGAGAAAGATTGCTAACGACTCAGAGGCGACAGAAATCCTATGCGGATAATCGGCGACGCAAGTAAGAGTTTGAGATAGGCGATTGGGGTTTCCTGAAAGTTTCGCCTATGAAGGGCATGATGAGGTTCGGCAAGAAGGTTAAGTTGAGCCCACGATATATTGGGCCATATCAGATCATTCGTATTGTGGGTAAGGTGGCCTATGAGCTAGCATTGCCTTCTGAATTGGAGTCTGTACATCCGATATTTCATGTGTCTATGCTTCGTAAATGCATTGGGGATCCTTCCAGAGTAGTACCAGTAGATGATATCCAAGTGACCGAGCAGTTATCATACGAGGAGGTTCCAGTGGCTATATTGGACAGGCAGGTTTATCGGTTACGAACCAAGAATGTAGCTTCCGTTAAAGTTTTGTGGAGGAATAAGAATGTTGAGGAAGTGACTTGGGAAGAAGAAGAAGCAATGAATATTTAAGTACCCGCATTTGTTTCCAGCAGTACAGGAGGTCCAGTCTGAGGCATCATCACCCCCAGGTATTAATCCATTTTCAGTTATCGTGATTGGTCATGTGAGGCCATGGTATTGTATGTTGTAGTATGTGGCCCTGTGTGGCATTATTTTGGGTTGTTGTGTACAGGTCAGATTGGTATAAGTACCGGGGAAACTCTGCCGAAATTTCTATAGCTCATGATTGGTTCAAACATTCGAGGATGAATGTTCCTAAGGGAGAGAGCCTCTCGTTTGCGTCGTAGAAGAACCTATGGTTTCCTAGTCGGGTAGGCCTTAGGAATAGAGACTCGAGTTTGTGTTTTAGAGGTAGAAAGTGTCTTACCCCGTGTATAAGGGTACCAACAGGTGTTCCTGGCAATTTACGGGATTAGACGTTGAACGAATCTAATCGACGCGATCTGAACTGAACCGGAGAAGTCTGCAGACACCAGTCTTTGTCGACGGACCGTCGTTATGCGGCGTCGATGGGATTCTGCAGCCCTGAATCTATAGGCGCAGGTCGACGGGAAAGTCGACGGACCGTCGACACATCGACGGGTCGTCGACCCGCTCGTTGAACCGTACCGCTGGGGACTTTTTAATTCCTTGTATAAATATGTGGTTCACGACTTTAATTCTCATTTTCTCTCTTCCAATTCATAGAAAACCCTAGTATATTTACTCCCAACATTTTCTATCATATTGGCAGGGATTTGGTAAGATCCGAGCCCCGTAAGCCCGAGCTTGTGAAGAAGAAGGTTGTTTCTAGGGTTTCTTCAAGTTGGAAAGCTTAGGAAGTTGGAGTTAAAGTTGATCTTTGGATTCTTAGACCCCTCAAGGTATGCAAATGATTTCTACCCTTGTATTTAAGTTATTTATCAAGGATTTTAGTGGTTTTAAGCAAAGAGAGGGTATTTGTGGAAGTGGTAAGTTGATGAAGGTTAAGATAGTGATTTGGGGTTATGTTAAGATATGATTGGAAATGGATTTAAGTATATTTTGTTATATGAGGGTTGTCTTTGTTGTTGTGGTTGATGTTGGACCGAATGTGAAGTTGAAGAGTTGTAAGCTTACAAGAAATCTTTGTCTACAAATCGTTAAGCTCTATATGTATCTAAAGATGGTTAGTAAGTGAAGTAAATAGTCTAATTTAGGCCTATGTTATCTTAATTGTAGACTTACAAGTTCAAGAGGTAGGAGTTGGACTATTAGATATACTTCAAGGTATGTTAAGGCTATCTTTTCTTTCCTTTGGCATGATCCTATGATATGAGCCAATGAGCGAGTAAGCGAGCTTCATACTCTTACAAGCATTAGGAGTACTTCAGTCTTTGATGATTCATGTACCCCGTTTATGATGATTCCTTCTGTTCATGGGTCTAGTTTTATGTATCCAGTTCTATGTATACAGTTTATTCATACATTACATTCATTATATATCCATGTACATTGACCCGTGACCAGAAGGCGTTATATACGCGAATATTAGATATATGTGGGGTATGAGAAGAGATATAGGCGTTATACACGCATTACCACCTGATCAGCTGGTGCACAGTGATGATGATATTGACGATATTGATTATGGCCGCACAGGAGTCGATATCATATGATGAGATGCCATAGAGGCTTGACAGGCGTTATACACGCATACATATCAGTCGTTATACACGCACATATATCTAGATGTATGACCTTCATTGATAGGCATGGGTGTCACGACCCAGCTAGGGGCCGCGACGGGTACCCGGGGCTAACCGCCGAGCACCGCTCGTTCTGCTACTCATCATGCTCATTAACTACTCTTTTATCGATTTTATATTCAATCATAAGAAAATCATGTTTCATTTGTAAACATAAATAGTTTCATATACATAAGCCCTTTTAGCTATCAAAATAATATATAAATAATTATACCATATTGACCTTGTCAGACCACATAACCCACACTGTGTATCTACGAGCCTCTACTGAAGTACAAAACGCATAGACGGGACAGGACCCCGTCGAGCCCAATATATACAAATATACACAAAAGAATAGTCAAGCACCTCCGGAACGCATAGACGGGACAGGACCCCGTCGAGCCCAATATATACAAATATACACAAAAGAATAGTCAAGCACCTCCAGAACAAGGAGTGCTTTCAATCAGCTAACAGCTCCTACGAGTCTGGCTCAAGCTCGCCTCCCTGTCTACCTGTGGGTATGAACACAGCGTTCAAAGAAAACGGACGTCAGTACGAATATTGTACTGAGTATGTAAAGCAAGAATGAAGCAAATATAATGGGAGGGTCATGATCCATAAGAGAAAGATATAACCTGCAAGAGTGTTGTAAGCAAATACATCTCGTACATATATCATATTTTACATAATCATGGTACATATGTCATCACATCACATATCTCGTCACATCATATATCTCATTACATCACGTATCTCGACACATCACATATCACATCGTTATCCCGCGTCCGGGTAACCATCATATGCCGCCCACTAGTGGTGATCATGCCCGGCCCTCGAGGCTCGGTGTAACATCGCAGCCCGCCTTAGCAGTGACATGCCCGGCCATCTAGGCACAGTGGAACCATATGCAGCCCGCCTTAGCGGTGACATGCCCGGCCATTCTGGCGCGGTGGAACTTTATCACCACATAATCAATCATTACCCATCACTATTGCACATTTCATGAACGTATCAAAATCTTATCATAACTTGGCATTTTCATACATAACATAGGCATATTATAATCTAGCATTATTGATCATCTTATAAGAATACCTTGGCTTTACATCATTACACATTTAGCATTAAGAGCTTACATTAGACTTTAAGGACAACCATAGCTATGTCGAGGTGACGTAAGGTCGTAAACCCCCGATTATATTATGAACATCTAGGAGTGTCTTGCCTCACCTCGAAGGAAATAGTGCATAAGGTGAGTGTTAACAATAATGACATCATCAGCGTTATGGGATCATCATATCATGAACTGTCGAATCTCTATACTTTAACTCATTATCATCTTCATCATACTCGTATGTGATTTAGTACATTTAAGGACTCATAAGTTCCATCATATAGGAGGATCATGGAAAGCTTGAAAGATTCATGCCTTTGAAGAAAGGGATAAGCCTTACATACCTTTGACGTTTAACTAAGCTATCGCTTGCGTGTTCCCCTTTAATGCACACGTTCTACCTCCAAGAGAATTTATATTGTCATTAGCTAAGCAATCATAAGGACGGGCTTTCTAAAGCTAGGGAAAATTGGGCAACACTTCCTTTATTTATACTACTTTACCCATATTTTATATCAACTCCCAACACTCACAACAACATTCATAATATTGCAATCAACAATCATCATTTATATACAATGACCATAATCCACCATTTCTCTTCCTTTTCCCCACCTTTATGGTTATAGCTCGTCATCGCGTTTTCTCATGTATCACACTTATTTCCATGGCCTAAATATCATTTATAACGTATTCATAATCACAACACCCCAACATTTATGATTCAATCCAACTACCATCCAAACATGACACTATTCACTCATTAGTGACCCATTTCTAATGTCTTTCTACAATTCAAGTATCTTAACCTTCCATTACCTTAAACAACATGGTTTAGTCATGAAACTTACCTTAGATGATGGTTGAACAAGTCTTGAGTGGAGTCTCTCCTCTAGCACCCCAAACGCTACTTCACCTCCCTTGGGTTTTCTTGATTTGGATGACCTTTACTTGGGTTTCATACACTTTGTTTCATGGATTTGGTGTTGTTGATCTTGATTTTCCTTTGATTCTCTTGTGGAGGAGTATTAGAGAGTATTCTAGATGTTTCTTGAAGTGTGGAGTGAGAATGAAATGAATTGGAATGAAAAAGGGTCCCTTGTACTTAAACTAAAAATCTGGCCGACCATGTTATACGGACCAACATACGGTCCGTACTATTTATACGAACCGTATGTGTGGCTGTATGTTTGGTCCAGTAGCTGCTGCCCTCCTTGGCCAATTATACAGTCCAACATACGGCTGGTACAATTTATACGGTCCGTAGGTTGGGCCGTATAATGCCCAGTGGTTCCGTTTTCGTTCTCGTCGACTCGTTTGATCTCCGATCCTTATGGAACCTTCTTGGCACTTGTTTAATATCTCATTATCAATCTTAGGGACGTTATCACTCTTCTCTGAGACATCATTATTCCATCATAGACTTGTTGCTCGAAATTCTTATCCGATACACAACATATGATTTGCTTTCCTTGGCAACTTTCTTTCCTTGCATTATATGCCTTTGAAATCTCGTTGAGGGTCATCAAATACTATTTCTTACTCATCAAAACATCGCATACACTATGTCCTTTGTTAGCCTATTCACTGTACATATACAGGGGGGTTTTCCATGGTGTAACAATGGGCATGCATATTCTGCGCCCACAGTGGTATTATGAGCTATATAGATTCATGCAGATACATACAGATACTAGTTCATACAAGTACATACAGATAGTTATTTCAGCTTATGAGTTACATATATATGTTGTTCTTATGTCTTACATACTCAGTACATTATTCGTACTGACTCCCCGTTGCTCGGGGGGCTACGTTCATGCCAACAGGTACAGGTTGACAGGCCGGTGGTCCAACTTAGTAGGACCTTTATCCAGCAGTGATCAGTGCACTCCATTTGATCCGGAGTTGCAGTCTATTTTGCTATGCCATTCTTTTGAGATGTATATAGATGGGTATGACGGGGCCCTGTCCCATCCTTTCTACAACTTTTATTCTAGTAGAGGTCTGTAGACAGTTGTACGTATTAGTCAGATGATGTAGCCTTGTCGGCTTCTATTCTTTTGTGTACAGTATATGTAGCAGCCTAGCTGGCTTGCACTGTTCTTTCAGCATGTTTATGTATATACAGATTGTTTAGAGTTCTTGATGTCGCCTATTTATGAGATCTGTTTAAGCCATTTATAGGCCCTTGTTGTTCAGTAAGGTTCAGATATGAGTATAGGGGTGTTTGGTTGCTAGAGGTCAGACACTCGTCACAACTCATTGGCTTGGGTCGTGACATCGACGCACGAAGGTACGAGGTGTAACATTACCAGTCACATGAGAAGGCTATAGAAGTAGGAGAAAGAAAGTTCGGTTGTCAGTGCTTTGTAATCGCAAGTCGCAACGGGTGGAAATAAGCTTTTTTGGAACTGATTTTGACTTTTCGATTTTTTTGGGATTAAAAATCCCTAATTCCACCACGTTTAAAAAAAACAAATTAGAATTACCAAAAATGACGTTGTCTGTTTCTTTGAAAATTAAATGAAAAAATAAAAAGAGCTAAACTTTAAAAGAATGTTGTCTCTAAGGTTCCTCAGGACTTAGAGGTGTATTTTGAACACCCTGAACCACTAAGCTGGCCTTTTTCATTTTGTTCAGGGTATTCAAAACATATATATCTACATAAACTCAGAAAATCTACCCTATATATACAGTGTAATTTTTTGCCGAGGGTGTGAACATCCTCACCTCCCTTTAAATCCGCCCCTAGCTATTGATCTTCTATTTTTTTTAAAAAAAAAAAAACCACCCAGGCATAGTATTATGTGTGAATTTTTATTATTAAATTAAACTCTAGTTGCTTTGATTTTTTTTTTTGTTTGTTAAATATTAGTATATATGATTTTAATTGAATAAAATTTTAAATAAGAAAAATGACGTGATCACGAACCAACACTAGTTTATAAGCATATAGATAGATTAATTGTCTACGATGATTGTTATTATTTTGCAATAGCATATTTGGTTAATTTAAATTTTAGAGAACTAGTCCATTTTACATCTTTCCATAAGAAAAAGTGAAAGCAAATGTTTTTTTTAGAACGTTGCAATTAAAATTCTCTCTAGTGCCGATTTTGTTACCATTAACTAATCGCAGATTTTAGATGCATTTTCAGTTTTTTTTTTTCTAGCTAAACCTTTTAATTAGGAAAGAAAAATACTGAATTTAATATTGTCTTTTTTTTTTGTTTATACTTAAAATAGGCAAGTGTCTATTTGTTAAGAAATAAAATATCGTGATATAAATGGTGTTCATCATGTGACTCACAAAATAAAATTTCTTGTGGTATAAGATAATACACCCGTGATGAATTAAATAGTCCGGGTATTAGTTATACATATCCCAAAATGTCAAACAAACATGGTACAAATAATACCATGACTATTTTCTCCGGGTGTTACTCCCTCCGTCTCAATTTATTTGTGTTACTTTCCTTTTTGGTCTGTCTCATAAAAAGTGTCTCTTCCCATATTTAGTAAGTTGACAATTCAAACATCCTAACAAATTTAATACCACCAGATTCAAAAAATATTTTAATACTCCCTCCATTCCATATTAAGTGACCTTTTAGGTTTTTATTTTGTTTCAAAATAAGTGACACTTTAGGATTTCAAGAAGAAATTAATCCTATTCTTTCAAACTTACCCTTATTTACAATTAAGAATTATTAAATAACTTTTCTTTTTCTAAGCATTAATTAGGGGCGAGTTAGTAAAAATACTCATAATTTTATAAGAGTAAGTAATTTTTTTAAAGAGTGTGTATGAACTAAAAGAATCACTTATTATGAAATAGAGAGAGTACATTATACATCTTTAATTTAGGACACAAAATTTGAAAGTTCTCCTTTTATTCGTTAAACTTTGTGCGAGTCAAAATAAAAGACATTTAAATATGGACGGTGATTACTAAGCAAAATTCATAATGTGAAAGTATCCCAAAAACTAGGACGTCGTCGTTTTGTTAACACTTGTCACAAAACCCTTGAATAGGTTTACTTACTTTAAAAAAGAGAGAGGATACTTCTATTAGGGTTTGCGAAGAAGAAAAAAAGAGGAGAAGCATTGCAGCAATGGAAGGACTCACAGAGGGAATGAACAACATGGCAGTTACTGAACCACAAAAGAAGAACAGAATTCAAGTCTCCAACACCAAAAGATCCCTCTTCTTCTACGTTAACCTTGCCAAGGTTTTTTCTTTTTTTTTTTCTGTACATTAAGGGAATTGGATTTTAATTCTTAGATGTTGTTTGTTTGTATGCAAAATGGGTCTTCCAGATATTCCTTTGTTGCTGATAAAAGAATCAAATGTAGACTTTTAGGGTCTGTTTGGTATGACGGAAAATGTTTTCCAAGAAAATATTTTTCTCAGAACATAAGTGATTTTCCTACTCATTTTCTTGTAGGGGTGGGGGTAGGTGGGGTTGGGGTGAGTGAGGTAAAGACACGTAGGGGGTGGGCTTGGGATGCGTTGATGTGTTAATATTTTCAAGATATTTAGTGACAAGGGAAAATAGGAAACAGTTTTCCGTCATAACAAGCAGACCCTTATTTAGTACTCAGTTCCTTTTTATGTCTGCTGGGTTGTGGTTAAGTTGTTTTCTTGCTTATTGAGATATTTGATAGGGTTTTTATAATTTAGGATAAATCTGTAGGCATGTGAAATGGCATATGCTTAAGGTTATTCATTGTGTTTTGCTCAATTGCTAAATACAAGATCCCAGGTTTTTAGGGAAAATTACGCTCTATGCCCGGTTTAGCCCAGTCTTTCCTTAAACACCTCTTATTCACTTTTATACAAGGTGTACATTGTTTACTGTAAGTGTATAATGTTGTATACTGTCGTATAATGTTGTATACCGTGTGTATAAGCACTGTTGCGGAAAAGAAAAGTTGGTTATGCCAATGTAAACTGAAAATGTGGCTATGTAGGTGTAATATATTATGTTGGGTTGTACATTTTTGTAAAAATCCCGGGTTTTTATTCTTACAGTTAGATGCCCTTAAATAGGCTTAGTTTTGTTGGCTTTTCTTCCATCTCCAAATTTGAAGATACTGCATTTCGGAGAAGATGGAAAACTTTTGCTGTTTACGTTATTTGAAATGGGAAAATGGGAAAACATTTATTCTGTTCTTCTTTCGTTTTTTTATGTTTTCCTGGTTAGAAAACCTGCTAATTCTGGTGAAGAACTACAAAATGCTAATCTGTAACTCAATGTTTCTGTTTCTTTATGTTGGAAATTGGATTATAAGTGACTCAATGTTTCTGTTTCTTTATGTTGGAAATTGGATTATAAGTAACTCAATGTTTCTGTTTCTTTGTGTTGGAAATTGGATTATAAGTGATTAATGACTAGGATAATTTGAGGGGGGAAATGCTGTTCCGTTACTTCTATATTTTTTCAAATATATTCCAGAAAAAGAATATGATGCCAGTTTTAGTAGTCTGTTCTGGTTTGTCCATGACTTGGAAAATCCAGAGCCTAGCAGTGCAAGAACAGAGTCGCAAAGGATCTGTTTTATAAATCTTTAATCTACCATTGAGGGTCGTCACAGGTATAATTCAAATAATATCGCGCATAAAGTAACCTTTTGGGTTTGGCTCATTAACATAGGTCTAGTTTGAGGTGTTTGAGGCTCTTTGTGGATGGAGTAGCGCTCTTGACATGTGTCACATTATGTTAAAACATGTTAGTCATCTTAGAAACTAATATTAAAGCGTGTTCTGCTCCTTTTGTTGACATTGATCTTTGTCTAGTTTCTGAAATATTTGTGATTTTTGCTTCAGAGGTATATGCAGCAGTACAATGAAGTGGAACTCTCTGCTCTTGGAATGGGTAAACCCTCTAAGTTCCTCTTGTGGCTATTGTTGCATCGAGCTTACTCAATGAAACCATAAATTTTCATGTCGATTGTTATCTATGCTTGCTTAAATACTTTAGTGCTCTTTGATATTATTTTTCAGGCTCAAGAGGTAAATGTTTTAGTATATTGTCCCTTATTTTTGTATAAGCTGACACAACAATTGTTGGACAAATTGCATTACAACTTGGAGAGCAGTCATAGAAGCATACGATTGTCTCCTGTGCAGCAATGTGATATAGTAGGAAAAATTTGAAGTTGCACATCCTAACCCAGAAAGTATCATTGTGTTGAGCTTAGTTGGAACCTTTCTGACCCTTAATTGTGCCAACTCCGTAGAATCTCTATGAACAGAATGCTTGAAAATCATGTTTGAGATCGAAGAAAGAGAAATAAGATTAGTTTGGACAGTTTAACTTAAAGCTTTCTTGTTGTGTGGGGTCATCCCTTTTTAAAAAAATCTAATACTCTGTACTTGTTGGAACTTGGAATTGGCTCGTCTTATAGTTTCTAAGTAGAGGAACAATTTTTGCTGCAGCTATTTCAACTGTGGTGACAGTTGCTGAAATTCTAAAGAATAATGGATTTGCTGTTGAGAAGAGTAAGTCTCCTCCTACTTGATTCGCTCCTCTTTTAGTAGGCTTTCTTCGCATCCAGATCTGAATTTGGATAGTGCACTTTTTGCAGAGATCAGGACACTTACTGTGGACATGAGGGATGAGCCCGGAGCACGGCCAATACCAAAAGCCAAGGTATAGTTGAAACACATTATATATCTAGGTGCTTATTCAATGGTCTTGAAGTACTAAAGCTCATCATATAAAACTGGTCAAATCTTCATTGTGGAAATTTTACTCAATTCAGAACTCAAGACTTTCTTCTACTATTAAAAAAAGATAAACACACTCAGAGGAGTTTGGTGTTGGTAAGCCCTTTAGGTGTGTTTTTCAGCCAAGATTTCGTGCCAATGTTTGCTCAAACTCGAGAATGGTAGGGCATGGGCGGTTAACATTTATGCTCACCAGCTCCTACATTTTCATGCCTGTTGCATACCTGGACCTGATTGAATTGTTATTTTACACTGTCTTTTATATTAATTCCTTGTTTTGCACATTGGGTTCTGCCTCTGTTCTAATCCTTTTTGTTGAACAAAGTCAGTGACTTCCTTGAGAGCATTTACCGTTTCAGCCAGTTTTTGCACCACCTTTCTATCTTACTATTATTTAATCTATTATGCATCTTATATCTGTGAAGCTTCAATCAATTATTACAAAAAGTCTATGAAGCTTCAATTTTAATTTCGTGTAGTTTCCTTGAGCCTTAACTCACCTTGTGCTTTTCCTTCATGAATAATATATGTTTATGCTTCACTAGATGTCTTTCACCACTTTTCGTGTCACCACTAACTTGCGATTATTTAATATATTATGCATATTATATCTATGAGCATACATACCCCTCAACTTGGCGATTTAGAGCATATATGCCCCTGATTATGGGTCGGGTCTGGGTAAAAAATTATGGGTCCTGATTTTTAAAGGAAAAGGGTAATTTTTAATTCAAAAAAGAAGTTAAATGATATTTTAATTCGGAAAAGGGGTCTGTTAATGAAAAGGGTAAATATGCACCATTTGTGTAGCGGCGAGGGTATATATGCACCACTTTTAACGAGGGATATGTTTGTTCTAAATCGCAAAGTTGAGGGGTATATTTGCCCCTTTTCCCCCCAAAAAAAAAAAATCTATGAAAGCTTTAATTTTAATCTTGTGTAGTTTTCTTGAGCCTTGAATCACCTCTTGCTTTTCCTTCATGAATGTGGAATATATGTTTTATGCTTCACTTACATATCCTTCATTTTTCTTTTTGTAGATTGAAGTAGTGATGGGAAAGACAGAGAAGTTTGATGAGTTGATGGCTGCTGAAGCAGAGCAAAATGGGGACAACGAGGAGTAAAGCTGAAGCCCTTTGATTCTTTCTTAAGTGCTTTTAGTAATCCATGCAACTGCTTTCTTGGGGGAACTGTTATTGGTACTCGTGGCCTATGACTTTTCGGTTGCATTCAGTAGTTTAACCCGCTACCGCATTCATAATTTGTAAAAAGAAAAACCGGGCTTTTTCAATTTTCTTAATTTGTGGATGTGTTATATTTGTCAGCTTTGCTTATTTGTCCTTAATGTGGGATAAATTTCTTCTTTAGATTTTATCTCCTCAACTTATAGACATTCTCAATCCAAAACAAAGAAAAATCTGTTAGATAAATTGTTGCCACTATCCTCTTGGTGTGAAAGTTTTCTTTGTCAAAAGAAGAATTATATATGTGAAAATGCATTTGAAGTGCTCCAGCTCCACTGTTCATCAGCATCCGAATTCACCGATATCCTGTTGCATGAAGCCAGGAGCTAACTTCATGCAGCTGGGACCTTATGTACATGAATGCTAGTAAGGGGATTAAAAAGAAAAATACCACAACTAGGATATAAAAAGTAAATTGTCAACAACCTTTGCTATTACAATAAAAGCTTTCGTCAAGTTATTTTTACTCAGCTTTCAGCAACGCGTTATCAGCAAGTAGTTTGTGGCAGCATAGGGGAATTACTCCAATGAGACTAGAGTGAGACTTCTATAAAGCTCAGTAGCTCACTAGGCGCACCCTCTCATTGTATTCACAAATGTATCAAGTAAGCCATCATAAACTCCTCTATGCAGATAATGACTTAATCAATCACATTCCATTTCCACACATATGGAAAAAGTATAGGCTGTCAGAAGCAGGGACTATCCTAGGAGTAGCAACCACTATTGTGGAGGAAATCTTCCTTGGTGCCTGTGGAAATTATAAAGAGTCCGTCAACTCTTTTTAGTTTTAGAAGGTTTAAATTCCACAATTGTATTGGTGCTGGTAGGGTCGTGTGCATGGATACCGCTCAGATTGCTACCAATCTTTCAAACTCTGCGGGAGGTAGGCTGAAAGCACGTGAAACTCATGGCTGCCACCACTCAAAAGCAGACATCCGGTGCTGCTACTCACTTCTACTAAGGCCGTGCTTAACTTAATCTTACCTCAATAGAGTATGATTAATCTTTGGATTTGAAATCACTGCTAATATACCCGGCATTGGCCATAATTTGCAAGAACATTATGTAGTCTTAGTAAGAGGGGGAAGGGTTAAGGATCTACCGATGTGAAATATCTCATTGTTCGAGGAACCCTAGATGCTGTCGGAGTAAAGGATCGTCAACATGGGCGCTCTAGTGCGTATTTACTGGTTCAAGATGACATGTCAGTAAATGCAACTGCAACTAATGGAGCAGGAATAGGAAGTCTGGGTTGCTCAATTGGTTTAGCGTGACGTCTTATTGAGGGTATGATAGGCAAAAAGCTGCAGGTTTTTTTTTTTTTTTTTTTTTTTTTTTTTTTTTTTTTTTTTTTTTAAGAGGGATGCCCCATGGATTTGGGTTAGTGTTAAGAGCACAGTGCATATATGTTAATTAGGAGAAACAATTAAGATGTGCATGTCACGAGTTTAAACTCCACCACACACAAATGTTCGGTATTTAAGTGGAAAATAATAGAGCGATATTATCCATTCCATTAACGATTCTTGGTGCACTTGAAAGATCAGTTCCTTCAAGGGAGAACTCAAGTGATACACCAGCTCAGTTGCCTAAACGTGAAGTTAATTACTTGCGAATTGAGATATGGAAGACTAATGGAGAAATAAATCGTGAAGGTATCTTGATAGGGCTCAATTCATAAATTCGCCGTTTCAAAGTAACAACAATGGGGGATAGCAATTTTTCTATTGAATTAATTAAACAAAGAGTAATTAAGAAAGAGTAAAGTAGTTTGTCACATTATTTTACATTAAAGACAAGTATGTGGTTAAAAGAATTGTTACAAAGAAAAAGAAAGAAAGAGAGATTAGCGTTATATCGTAAATTACAAGGGAGATTAGTGATACGGAGCTAAACTTGAGGTGAGGTCTTTGATTGTTTCTACCCTTACTATTAGTTGTTCTTGAAAGGAACAATATTGATCACATATCATATAAATTTTAAATTTGAAGAGTATAAACGTAAGAATAATTAGGGGTGGGCACAGTTTGGGCCAACCCAAAATCCAGACCGAAATCCGAACTTTTTAAATATTTGGTTTGGATATTTGGATTATGGATTAGACTTTGGATTTTATTTTTAAAATTTATGGACTTCAGATTGGATATGGATTTAGTACTATGGATTTTTAAATACCCGAAAATCCAAAATTTTTATACCTTTTATCTAGACCTACCTATATTATATGTGCCTAGTACTAATAAGTCTAGTTTCTAAAGGTCCAATAGATTAGTACCTAAGGACCTACCTATTAAAATATTAAATCTAATATACAATTCTCTACTAAATCAAATATAATATAGAGTTTTATTGCTTCTCAAGTCTCAAAAGTCTCACATTAGTGTCACCCACGACAGAGTTCTTTGTTATTTTTCCAGATGACTACCTAGATTTTTATTTTGTTCATTTCTACTTTTCCAGAATGTTTTTATTTGGTATGGATTTACTATGTTAGACATGACTTGAATTTGTTAATCCTAATTTGAAATGGAAGGATTTTTTTACTGAGTAATTAAGATTTAGATTTACCTCTGTGGAACTAACACATGAATTTCGTTCCTAATAAGTTTGCCTTAAGTCTCAAGAGTCAAATCCGAAAATCTGAAATATCCAAACCGAATAATCCGAAACCGAACTTAAAATATCCAATCCAATCCGAACTTATTTGGATTGGATTTGGATTGTAATTTCTTCAATCTGAAAATCGAATATCCAAACCGAAAATTTCATATCCAATCCGATGGCCCGAACCCCCACACTATTAATTGATGTTCTGATTGTTCAAATATCAATAAGATTAATTCAATCTTATTCTTTTAAGCATTTGGAAATTTAGTTTATTCTAGTGAGGTGACCAATTTGCATACTCTATTTGAAGTGCGTTTTAGATTTGGTATCGATGGATAAGATACATAAATAAAGTGTAAATTTTTTGAAAAGAAAAAAAGGTGAATTAATAAAAAAAAAAAAACTTCTTATTTATGATTTTTAGGGGCATACAAGGAAGCAATATGACAACGAAAAAAGGATGGACAGAGTATTTATCCATTAAGATTGTTACGCTCTTTAATAAATATATCTTATAGCTTTATCATCGAAATATTTGGCTGAAGTATCATTTATATCACCTTAAACATCTCACCTAATTAACACTCCACTAAAACATTAAGAGTGGTTTTTCAACTATCTTAAAACAAATTTAGTTTGATAGATCGATTATTATTTTGGACCGGAAGTAGTACCAACTTAGGGGTGTGTGCATTCAGTCTGATTTTACGTTATTCGATTTACAATTTTGAAAAAATAACATCCAATCCGAACCAAAATAAACTTGATTTGGTTCAATTTTTCTCTTTTTTGTTTAAGTTTGGTTTTTCGGTTGTGTCATATAAGATAACATGGATCTAACATAATCAGATAGTAACATGTCATGCCCCAAATCTGGTGTGGCGTGACCGGCACTCAGTGCCAAACTAGACCCGAGCGAACCACTCTAAATCTGATACTCTGCTAAGGACTACCTGCACACAGATAATACTAACAAGCCGGCGAGGCCGTAATATATATATATATATATATATATACCCAAAATATAAATACACAACTGAGCAAGCCCACGAGACTGCCATGTATGCTGAACAACAAAACTGAGAGCCAACAAGGCTACATAACATCCCAACTACATACAACTGTCTACAGACCTATAGGAACACGAGCTGCACAAAGGACAGGACAAAGCCCCGTCATCTCCATCTATATACATGTCAAAATAACATATCAAAAAGGGCTGCAGCTCCGAACCAAGTGGAGCGCACTGACTGTAGCTGAGTGGAAGGCCTACTGAGCTGGATCGTGTGTCTGGCTACCTGAACCTGCGGGCATAAACGCAGCGTCCCCAAGCAAAAGGAACGTAAGTACGAATAATGTACTGAATATGTAAGGCAAGAGAACAACTGAAATGAAATAACAAGCTATACTCTGGATATTTCATGGAAGCATCTGGAGGTGCTCTACCTGGGCTGCCTTTCATCTAAGGCAAGATAACATAACTCTAAAGATATAACTCCGTGACCTGAAGGTCAGGCATAAATAACTCTGCGGCTCACAGGCCGGGTAATTACTCCGCGGCTCACAGGCCGGGTAATTACTCCACGGCTCATAGGCCGGGTAATAACTCCGCGGCTCTCAGGCCGAGTAATAACTCCGCGACTCATAGGCCGAGTAATAATTCTGCGGCTCATAGGTCGGGTAATAACTCCATGGCTCATAGGCCAAGCATATACAAACATATAATGATAACTTAAAGGCAACATAATAGCCTATAAACAACATGTACACTAGTTGTTCCTTTTGTCGTTCTATCATCTTATATAACCCAACTAAAAGCTACAACTTTATCGGAGTGACGTAAGGTCGGTAACCTCCGATTTAAATTATGGAATAATCATCATCGCTATATCTCACCTCGAAGGAACAATTCATAAGGTGAGATCAACAACAATGAGCAATTCAAGAAAATCATGAAATAAACTCATTAATCTCATAATAGCATCAAAATCATAAGCTTTGGAATTTCTAGAAATGGAATCATCATCATCATCATTATCATCATGGAACATACTTATCTTAAGCATCATAAGAAACTCTAAGAATCACGGACTTCTAACTTTTGGGAATAATAATGTTATGGAAGCCATATATAGGTTCATAAGGAAGGAATCATGTCTTTAGAAAGAAAGGGACTAGCCTCAACATACCTGGGAATTCACATCTCGGCTTTCCCACCTATCTCTGGTCTCGCAATCTACATATAAGACCATTCATACTATGGTTAGGCCCATTGTTATATACTTATCCTAAGCCTTTAAATCTAATTTCCTTAAAGTGTGCCGAAATTCGGGCAACATCTTCCCTGTTTATATGCCTAGCCCGAAATTATAATTCAGCACCCAACAACAACAACATCAATAACATCATTTCCAACACCAATATGTAATATAAAGTATCCCTCACAACGTTTTCCAATTTCCACAACTAACCAACCCACTATACGATTATTTAACGACTTTATCTCCGTAACTAAATCGAAATTAACATTAATAATAAGGGATTCATACCTTATTCCCAATATTATGGCTATATCTTCACTTCCCTCCTTAAACATGAACCAAAACTCGTCGTTATACGATTATACAACCGTAACTATACGTTGTCCGGGCCAGAATTCGGGGATTATAGCTGGTTTGGACAAAACATTTGTTATGTAGAAGTTGGTGGGGGTTTCCAGAAGTTTGGGGTGGCTTATGGGGTGTTTGGTTGCTGAAAATAGGAGTAAAGCCCCTTATATAATGTTCTAGAGTCGGTCTAAACCGACCTAGAATTTGCGCTGCGCGTTCGCACCACTTTGGGGCGCATTCGTGCAGAGTAAATCCTCTGCTCGAACAGTCTGTCTTAAAATGCTTATAACTTTTGATCCCGATTGTCACACCCTAACCTTGATAGGGTGTGATGGGCACCCGACCCCATATTCGGAGCCGAGTGAACCCGCTAACTCTTATTACATACACAATCTCTTTGAACTCTTAAATCAAATAAGAATGACATACATAACAAAGCTTTCAGAAACTTTCTTTTTCATCGTTCTCAAATCAAACAAAATCTGTAATCATATAGAATTTATATCATAACACAGAATGACACATCGGCTGATGGAGCCGCTTACAAAACCGACATCCTATACCCACGACTCTGTCTGCAAAGTCTCTAACATCAATCAGAAATCATAGCACATATACTCTGACTCGGCAACACTCCAGGGCAAATGGAGCTTGCCAACTCCGCTGGAACATCTTCTGTAATGACTTCTACTCATCTGGGTGTACCTGCGCGGCATGAAACGCAGCCCCCGAAGAAAGGGGGTCAGTACGGAAAATGTACTGAGCATGTAAGGCAAGAATCACAGTAAAAGAATCATAACTGATATAAGGGGTGTAGAAACATATACAATATCCAGAATATCAAAACTCTTGCCTTTAGAACATCGATCATGCATATCATTATCACATAGCGTACCCGGCCCGTTATGGGACTCGGTAGATAAAATCATGTCATCATACTTTCATATCATCATGCATGCATATACATATACATATATATATATATATATATATATATATATATATATATATATATATATATATATATATACCGTACCCGGTCCTCTAGTGAGGGACTCGGTGAATGAAATCATGTCGTACCCGGCCCGTTAAGGGACTCGGTGGATAGAATCATGCATGTGAACATCATATATTATATGCATACCGTACCCGACCCTCTAGTGAGGGACTCGGTGAATCAAATCATCATATGCCCTCCTGGCCACCATAACATATCATCATCTCATCATATCATCATATACATATACCGTACCCGGCCCTCTAGTGAGGGACTCAGTGAACAATGCAGTGGAGTGCGCACGATAACATACCCGGCCCGGGACTCGGTGAAAGACATATTGAGGCGTGCACGAGCAGAGTAGTGAGAAACTATATGCATATAAATCAAGACTCGATAGATAAGCATACTTACCGACACCTGAAGGCTCAGAAACAAGTTTCGGGTCAATCCGACTTAGTATAAGAAAGTTATGAGCGTTTGAAGTACAGAACCTTCTACGAATGTTTCAGAAGCCATTTTTGGAAAATCAAAGCAAAAATCATATCAAGTACCTTTCGGATATCGTTATGGATCAAATCAAATATAGCTTTTGGAATCATATGTACACCTCAAAATATATCAAAGACTCAATGGAATAATCGAACGTGCTAGCATTTGAAGATCAAAACTTTAGTCATATCAATTATCTTTCGAATGCCATTCGGAAACATATCAAACAGAACTTCGGACATCATAGATACGCATCAAAACCATATGAAACAGCTTATGGAAGTCAAGAATATTAGCCATCCTAGTGGCTCTAAGAATAGGAGTTTCTTTGAAATCATACATATGCGTCATTTGCTCGTTTCATAAAGATCATGCCAAAAGAAAGAAAAGGGTAAACCTTACATACCTGTCCCACGTCCAATTAGCTACGCTTATTCATCCAAACTTGCTAGTCTACATTCAAGAGAATTGACATAATCATTAGACTCATCGACATATACTTGTCTTAGTCTTTCAAATGAATTCGTTTATAATCTGCCGAAATTTCGGCAGCATTTCCCCTGTAAATACACCATCCCCGAGAATCTAACTCGGCCAATTTTATCAACAACAATCCGAGAATTCAACTCGGCCAAATTATCAACGACAATATCAACAATCACATCTCCAACTTCAACAACTATTTCAAAATATATTCTAACATTAACAACCTTCGTCACACAATTCAACGGCATTTCATTTATATTCAATTCAATCACATATAATCAAGCCAATACCAATGATCTCATATTCAAGTGTTAATCCGAGATTATTCTAACATGATTCAAGAATACTTCGAACCATTCACATAATGTTCCAAACAACCCAATCAACACTTTACTTCGCCCGAAACCTTCCAAATTCAACAAGAACAATAACAACACATTTCCTTCTTTCAAATTCAATTACAACAACCCAACTTACAATCTTCCAAACACATGTCTCACCTTCAAATTCATGAATTATATTTACAACCTACACATTAGCAACTCTATTCTTATAATTATAAGGAACCATACTAATATCACATTAACTTCTTCCATAATCCACAAACGATTACAACTTCATTTCAAACTATTAAATCTTCATTTAACATCATAGAATCCACAACACAACAACAATCAAAATGCTAAATAAAATCAATTCATCACATCTCACCAATTCAACCCCTATTCGGCCACATCCCTATACACATATATTTTATGAATTTCATCCATTTCTACACTCAACAACATGCATAAACCATCCATAACATATGAAAGAGGGTTAAATCTTACCTTTTCCACTTAGCTCTTCAACTTGGCTAGAGTTGTGCCTTGCAAGAATGAATGATTTGCTTGCTCCAACTACCACTCCACGTTATAGAGGACCTTCCAATTGGTAGAAAAGCTAGAAGAAAATATTTTTTTGGATCAATTTTGCATGGACTTGTTCGGCCAAGACCATGGCCGAATGGCCTCTTCCCTTTTTCTTCAAGTTTCTTGAATCTTCTAAGGGTGAAGATGAAGAATATAATAAATTTGTCATCTTTATCTACTTATATAATACACACATGTGGGCCAAGGCCCACCATGTTACACGACCACATGGCCCATTTGTTCAAGAAATATTAACTTTCCAAAATTTCATTTTTAACCCCAAATTTTCCTTAATATTTTCATGAGCCACCTCG
This sequence comes from Lycium barbarum, assembly GCF_019175385.1. Taxonomy (NCBI): domain Eukaryota; kingdom Viridiplantae; phylum Streptophyta; class Magnoliopsida; order Solanales; family Solanaceae; genus Lycium; species Lycium barbarum. Next base: position 26,482,435 of record NC_083344.1, on the reverse strand, counting down.
TGAATTTCCCTTTTTACCCTTAGCCTTTCTTAATATTTCCACATCGAAAATTTTCATAAACAACTTGTGTATTAAGCAAGATCAAAATATAGCTTTGCCCTTAACTTCTCACAATTATCTTGGATTATGCAAACGTACAAAATACGGGCTATAACACCGATATTGTGTGAGGGCCCACGACCTATAGTTGGAAAGATATTTCAATTATCTACAACTTTCATTTTGGTGTTTTTCCAAATTCCAAAGTTATCTTGGCATTTTGGCCTCTTCAAATTAGATCATCCGAAAACGTATCCTTAAATCATCCTTTTGGAGGGCTTATGCTCATATTTGGCTTAAGGGTTCTTCTTAAGACTTGCTCAACTTCCCATTTACTACTCATATATCTTTTCATATGTCCTTTATAAAACCCCGACATGTGGGCCCCATCTTAACTTACAGTTACGAGGGCTATTCATCAAGTAACGTATTAACTGATTTACACCATACGGTCTCCAAATGTCATATATATGTTATTCTTCATATAATATAATCTTCATCCCTTATCCTTGTATAACTTTACTCTCCCTTGAGCTCATACTAAGTCGTCTACAGTCTTGGTAATGCGAAATTTTCCGGGATATAACATCACATATGTGAATGACGATAAAAGAATAACAATTTAAATAATGAGAAATAATAATGTCAGATGTCTTGAATATTTTTTTCGTAAATTCAATTCACATGATTAAAATAATTAATTAATAGACACCATGAGATAGTAATACCTTTGATGTGGTAATCAAACACTCATAGTCTACTATAAAAGCATAATACAATAAATCAACAAGAATAAGTTTTCACATTTAATATTATTATTAAAGCAAAAATCTAGGTATTATTTAATGTTAGTTGATTCCTTATGAAGAGTCAAATGTATTTTATTGTTTTTTTTTCAAAAATACTCCCTTTGTCTCAAAATAGCTGTCATGCGTTTACACATCCCTGAAGAAAGTATTAATAAGAGAAATATTTTGACTATTTACCCTCTTAAAATGTTACACCATGTTATCTCTCTTCAATAAACATTTATTGTATATCTATACCAACTCCACTAATGATATACTCCATCTTAAATGTTGTAATTAATACAATGACTAAAATTAGAAAAAACAATTACTTAGTTTTATTTAATTTTTTTAAATGACAAATATTTTGAGATGAGTATTGTAGTAAGGAGGACAAGTATTTCGAGACGGAGGAAATATTTTAGGACTTCTCTCTAAGTAAAGAAAGTCAGATGGATATATATAACAATTCAGTTTTTTCAGTTCTTGTTTTTCCAAATCTAAAACCAATTTTTTTTAAATATTCAATCCGAAAACAAACTAAAAATAAAAACAACAAAAAAAGTTATGTTTGGTTTGGTTTTTCGGTTTGATCCCAATAATGCAAATCCTACTACCAATTAGCCAGCAAAGAAATATTTTTGACAGTTTGTTTAACGTTAAACTGGAAAATTTGGTCGTGTAACTTTTTCTTAAAAGGAAAGAATTGAAATTTCTCCGCGTATGCAATAGTTAACAGCATATCCGGTACTTCGATTACGAAATCTTATTAACATTAAAAAAAATAAAAATACAACATAATAAATTCAATGCGTATCCAAAAAAATATTTCAACCTCAAAACAATCTGATTTTAAATGGGCAATTCGCAGGAATGCCCTTATTTTGGGGTGATCTTTAATTTTTCCCCATTAAATTGGTGATCTTTAATTTTTGCCCTTCGTTAAAACTTCTTGGTTTTGGATTCGAATCTCCACTCAATCAAAAATTTAAAAAAATTCGCAAGGTAGAGTTTGGATTCGTAAGGTAGAGATTTGCATGCAAAACTCTGCAGTCAAACTCTACCTAATGAGGCAGAGTTTGAGTCAAACTCTGCCTGATCAGGTAGAGTTTTGAGGCAAACTCTACCTTTCAGCCATGCCAAAACTGTCACTTAGGCAGAGTTTTGCCTTATATGTGAAGGCAAAACTCTGCCTTAAGGCCTAACTTTGACCCGAACAGGTCTAACTTTGCTACAAAACTCTGCCGTGCGATTTTTTTTTTTTTTTTTTTTTAGGCGAGGTTCGAACCCCAAACCTCATGATATTAGGCGAAAGGGCCAAAAATTAAACCAGTGCATTTGAAGGACGCTCTGCACAAAAAAATAATTTTAAATTACTGATTTCAAATCTAATCGGGGACCTTAGTTATAACCCAAAAGTGAGAGGGGCTTGTACCACCCAGCAAATATAATTTTTTTTTTAAAAAAAAAAAGAAGAAGAAAGAAGTGCCATCAGTAACTGGAAAATAAGGAGTAGAAAGTTTAATTTTTGAAACACTCATCACAAGCGTAGATTAGTTCTATAGTGAAATTTAGTCTCTAGTTTTGCATCATCCGCCTAGTAATCAATAAAATTTATCAAGGTGCTCTCTCCGTTCATATTTTCGTGCCCAAACATGTTTACCATTAATCCTAAACTTTGCAATGGAACCGTTGCATAAAATCTGATCAATGGTTGAAACATCACGCACCACCATTCTAGCATATAGAGAATGATCCGATGAAGAAGCCGATGGCACCATATGAACGTTCTCAACGCAATCAATCCCATGGTAAGAATTAAAGAGTTCCTTCACTTCTGCTTCAGTAACAGGAAATCCCCTTGAAAATGTTAAAAACATAGTCCTATCGTCCACTGGTGCATCGGATTTTAGTGACCAACCCCATAATCCTCTGCTAGGAATTATCGAATCTAAGGTTCTTGGAACAACGGTTATCGCACCATATGTTGGATGAGGAAATCCAGGAATAGGAATAGGAGAATTCAGAACGACTCTTGATTTTCCTGGCATGATTTGATGTAAAATGTCAGTAAATATAATCGCGCAAACCTTGTTCAAGAGCGTCTTGATTCCACTTATCATAGTGAACCTTTGTTGGTAAAACATGTTGAATGAAATGTTTCTCTTCAATATTATAGTAGTAGAAGGCATGTCCCCTACATCAGTAGGCACAGGAGGCACTTTAGATTCGAGCCATTTTAAACAAGTAGCACCTTCTTCAGCCAACTTAATCACAATTCCATCTGGTAATTTAACCATTTTGTCTATTAGGCTAGGAAAACGCACTTCTTCTAACCATAGCCACATAGCCAGAACCAGAAGTGACTCTGCTGGATCGCGAGATAGGCACACGACTAGTCGAGTGAACACATCTCTATCAATTTTGTGGAACAAATGAAGGTCTTCAACTGTAATCCCGGATGACATTGTTGAAAGAGTCTGGATATTTTTTTATTTTTTATGTTTATGTTCCTGTGTGACTACATAGTCCATATTATATATGACCATGGATTTCAATAAGTTCCTATCTATAGAGCCAAAAAATTTACTTCAAGAATCCAAGCCTTGGAAGAATAAGATTACTTTTCCCACAAACATGTATTTCGCGTGGATAAAGAGATAGTTCACAACTTACTAGCACAAGGGTAAAAGTAGTTCAAGTAATTAGATTAACTAAATCTAGTCTAGTCTAACTTTATTAGTGATCACACTGAACTCACGAAGAATGTCATTGGTCAAACCTGTTTGGTTTAGAATCCTATCATTTTGGTTTTTGTGACCATAATTAATTACAGTAGTAGTTTGAGAAGTGGAGTTTTAAATACCAACATCCTTGACAAAGTGGTCTGCCAAAGTCCCGAGGTTATTTATCCGTATGAGTTATTTATGCTCTAAATAAATTCTAATGAACCATTTTGGACTTAGATTCCAAGTTGTATGGAATTTGATTAGATGATTCACCCCACTGCCATGGCTTTGGGTTCGACTCCACAGTCCCACGGGATAGGGCTTGAAAAGAATTGCTCGCTCCTGATTTTTACAGTAAACTACATTACTTTAATATCGTAAAGCATAAAAGTGAATATAAGAGTTTCAATTAACTATCATTAAGAAACAAACGGATCTACGGTTGGGTTTAGCAAAACTCAATAGCTTTGGTCTAAATTTTGTACTCCCTTCGTCTATTTTTATTTGTCATGTATTGACTTGAGACACCTTTAAGAAGATATAAATAGAATAATAATTTTATTATTTCACCCCTAATTATTACTAAGCCATCCAATGGTTGAAATTAATAAAATATACTTTACAAGTTGTGCAACCACTAACAATTTCTTGAAATTTTCAACTCAATGATTAATAATAAGGGTAAAATAGGTATGAAATGATAAATTATTTCTTGGTTTTCCAAACTAGACAAGTAAAAGCGAAGATCTATTTTTAGTATGGAGGACAAGTAAAAATGGACGGAAGAAATATTTCTAATAAAAATTCACTAATATACTCCCTCCATCCCATTTTAACAATTGGTTTAGCTCAAAAAGTTTATCCCGAAATAATTGTCGTTTTAGGAATTCAAGACTAAAGTTGACAATTATTTCCAACTATACCATTAACATTAAAGAAGTATGTACAATATTAAGAGGAAAAAATCAATCTACCTCTACTAAATAAAGGTAACATAGTAAATAATACCTTGTATTTATTATTTTCTTAATCGGTGTAAAAAAAAAAAGAAGCTAAAACGACAGTTAAAATGGATTAGAAGGGAGTATAAATAAGAAAAAAGGTCTAAATACACCCTTGTACTATATTTAGAACAAATATACCCTTCGCACACATGACTCAAATATACTCTTTTCTGCTGACGGAAGTAAAAAATTAATTTAAAATTACTTTTTCTAATTTTTTTATTAAAATAAAGGTCACGTGATTTTAATTAAATCCCCTCTCCCTCAATTAAATCCTTCTCACAAAGTCTAGAGATACATTTAATTCTTTTCGCAAAATCCAGGGGTACAGTTTTTTTTTTTTTTTTGGCCTTCTTTATTTCAACGGCTAATTTGGGTTTATTCCTTTGATGATCATAATTTTTTTCACTCATCTTCATGTTAAATTTATCATAGTGTCCCAAAAAATAAAAATAAAATAAAAAAAATCTATGCAAATGCAGAATAAATTTCAATTTGGCCACAAAGAATTATTGGTAATAATACAAAATATTGAGATCTGAGAGGACCTTTATAGTTGAAACCAATCTTTGAGTTTCACCATTTATCTAACCAAGCTAATGCCCAAATCAATGCCGATTAGTGTAAGAAAAACTCCATTTTTTCTCCAATGATGCAAGTTGCATTGCTCATCAACAGAAGGGCAAAACCATGAAAAAATTAATGCGATTGAAAAAGGCCTTCTTGAAGACGAGGGAACTATAACTCTCTCCCCTTTGAATGTGTTTGCTTATCTTCATCTGAGTCTCTTTGTTTTTTTTTTCCTTCCATTATTTAGTGTGAAAAATGAGAAATAGAAAAGAAATAAGTGTAGTGAATGAAAAAAAAAATGAAAAAAGTGAAAATTATAAAATCTAATGAGAAAATTTCAAATCGTGGTTATTAGGGTGGTGAGGTGGCATGCTACGTGGTGTCCACCTCACCCAAATGGCAGGCGACATTTGATTTTAATAATGGGGTCCAAAGTTTGCTCGATAGGGGTATTTTTGTTCGAATAGTATAATGGAATTAATTATAAGCTATTTTTTTTTAAAGTACAAGGGTGGATGTGACCCTTTTTAATTAAATTCACGTGACTTTTTTTTTTTAATAAAAGGTTAAAAATTAATTTAAAATCAACTTTGTCACTCCGTCAATCGAAAAAGAGATTCGACTAGATTGAACATGGCGGAGGCTCATAGTTCGAGATATTCTATTCATCCGGGAGCTACAAAGATATATCAAGATTTGAAACAACATTATTGGTGGTGCAGTATGAAGATGGACACTGTGGGATTCGTGTCTCGATATTTGAATTGTCAATAAGTGAAGTATGAGCACCAAAAGCCAGGTGGAATCACTCAGAGGATGTCTATATCTGAGTGGAAATGGGAGCAGATCTCTATGGACTTTGTGGTAGGATTACCACAGACTTTGGGGAAATTTGATGCTATTTGGGTCATTGTGGACCGTTTGACTAAGTCAGCTCATTTTGTACCAGTTCAGATTATCTACAATTCAGAGAAGTTGGCTAGAATCTATATCCGAGAGGTAGTTTGTTTGCATGGGGTGCCCATTTCTATCATTTCGGATCGAGGCACTCAGTTTACATCTCATTTCTGTTGATCCATGCAGAAGGAGTTGGGTACTCGAGTGGAGCTTAGTACAACAGTCCATACTCAAATTGATGGTCAGTCTGGGCATACTATTCTTGCCTTTGGCGAAGTTTGCTTACAACAACAGTTAGCATTCGAGCATTAAGATGGCACCGTTCGAGGCACTATATGGTAGGAGGTGTCGATCTTCGGTTTGTTGGTTTGATGCACTTGAGGTTAGGCCTTGGGTTACAGACTTGTTTTGGGATTCTTTGGACAAGATCAAGTTGATTCAGGGGAGACTTCTCACAGCTCAGAGTAGGCAGGAGAGTTATGCGGATCGGAAGGTTCATGACTTGGAGTTCATAATTGGTGAGCGGGTTCTGTTGAAGGTTTTATCCATGAAAGGTAAGATGAGGTTTGGGAAGAAGCGCAACTTGATCCCTAGGTACATTGGTCCGTTTGAGATTATTCAGCGCATTGGTGAGGTAGCTTATGAGTTGGCTTTGGTTTTTGGTTTGTCGAGTGTTCATCTCGTGTTCCATATTTTTATGCTCAAGAAGTATCATTCGGATGATTCTCATGTGATACAGTGGGATTCGGTGTTTCTTGATCAGAACTTGACTTTTGAGGAAGAGTCAGTTGATATTCTAGATAGACAGATCCGAAAGTTGGAGTCCAAGGAGATTGCTTCGGTAAAGGTTCAATGGAGACATCGCTCGGTCGAGAGGCTACATGGGAGACTGAGTCGGACATACGAAGTAGATATCTCCAGCTTTTCAGTGATTCAGGTACTTCTTTCTCTTTTATGTTCGAGGATGAACATGTGTTCAAGTGGTGCATGATATAACGACCCATTAGGTCATTTTGGTTGTGTTGCCTATGTTACCCCTATTTACCCTTTCCCTAGTTTTTTATGGTATATTTGACTTGTGGGGATGTGTGGCTTGATTCCCGAAGCATTCAGATGAAATTTGGGTAAGAAATGGGATTTTGGAAGTTCATAAGGGACTGGTTGACCAAAGTCAACATCGGGGGTCAATTAGTCTTTTTGAAAGTTTAGTCAATTCCATTAGGTCTGGAATATCAATTATGACTTGTTTAAGTAGTTGGTTTTGTTCCCGAGGGACTCAGAGGTATTTTGGACTTTTGGTTGGAAATCTAGTTTTATGTGAATTGTAGGCGACTCCTGTCAACACTGGGTCAAGATGACCTCTTTTGGTAATTCCGAGTTGCAAGTGAGTCAGTAGCATGTTTTATAATTTGAATGCATATTTGGTTCATGTCCGGGTGGTTCAGACGAGTTTCGGGTGTAAATTCAAAGATTTGAAGACACCGGAAATTTCTGATAGCTGGTGTGAGCGCAATCGCACTGAAGGGTGAGAAATTGGTCATCACAATCTCGCTGAAGGAAGTTTGGCAAGGCAGCGCTATTGCGTTAATGGAGCGCAATAGTGATCGGGGGGGTGGGGGGGGGGGGGATTTTGGTCAGCGCTATCGCGCTAGCCTGTGTTCTTCGGGCTGAGCGCAATCGCGGTGGGCCACCTGTCAGGTCCCAAAACCCAACCTGGACACAACAAGCATCCGATGCTATGAACAACACCAGAAGCATCTTATAAAATCAATAAACTTCTAATCTCTTTTAACACTCTTTCAGCATTTACTTAAACAAGTCATTAAGGTTAAATGAAAACATGTTCACTCTTATAAAATAAAATCAGCGGAAGTTTAATATAGCATGATGTCAGAAAAAAGTAGCAAACGCCCAACAAGTCATATGAGACTTCAACAACTACCCACAAAATCAATGTCTATCTATGAAGCTTCTAACAGACATAATGATAATCTAACTTAAGGGCGCAACAAGGAAATTAAAACAATAACTAATGTAGAGGGTGACCCACGAACCAAGGTGTGGGCTCACCAATAAATCTGGAAGTAGAAAAATCTCCTAGCCCGCACACTTATCATGAACTTGCTCCTCAATTTTACTTAACACATCATCAAAAACAAGAATGGTATGCCTGAGTACTGGGTACTCAGTGAGTGTCTCCGGAACAATAGTTAATAGCACAATATATGAGTAATTAAGTATAATTGAATAATATTGAGAAACAGTTCAAGACAAATGATAACATCTTATGAATATCCACTATAAGACAATGATGAAGAAATAATCACTTTGAATGTGTAAGTCATTCTCGTTACCTTATGTTCTTTCAAACTGTTCAAAACCCAAAGATAGAGTAAGCTAGTAACCTCAATAAAAATCACCAGTAATGTCACGCCCCGAACCATTCATGTGACCGAGCGAACCACATGGCTTTCTGAATCATCATGAGGCACAACATGAGCGGAATATGACATAAAACATGATGAGCCTTAATAAACATGAGATTTCAAAATATCAAATAAAAATACTTGTTTAAAACATAAATGCGGATTGTCATAAATGCTGAGCCAAAGATGGCTAAACGACTCTGATTATCTAACATACCTGACTGGCTGACTAGTCTATGAAACCTCTAACATGAGTCTGAACTGTAAAATGTAATTGCTGGGAAAAGGCCCCCAGCATACCTTAAATGCATAACTAACATAAGGTAAATAATGACTAAACCCCGAAGAAGATGGGGCTCATCAACAAGCTGATACGTGTAAAGACCTACTGAGCAGATGCTTCGTTCAGTAAATCCGTACCTGCATCGTGAAATGCAGGCCCCCAGGCAATAGAAAGGGGACGTCAGCACATTGAATGTACGAGTATGTAAAGAAACTGAATGAAATAAACGTGGCACATGAAATAACATGATAAAAGCTGAAACTGAAATTGAAACCTGGTCATGAACATGAATACATATAGATATGACATGAGTAAAACATTTTAAGTAAGGAGAACGTAAATATAACCGACAACATGAAGTCTGGTACTTGCACCCTACCAGCAAAGCCTCTCATACCTTGCTAGGGTATAAGATGTAATATGACATGAAAGGATCCAATCAATATTAAGGAATCGTCCTACTAGGCAGAGCGATCCTTATCCTACGGTGGCTAACGTAGTTTCAGGCTACTTGAAGCCTTCTCGATAATTAGTGCAACTCCCAAAAATGTGAACATGATATAGCTGGCTTAGAAGCCCATGAATTTCATGAAAGCATGACTTGTATTTAACATGAATACTTGTATCTTGGCATGAAAAATAATTATATAATGTAATTGCATGAAAACGTGTAGACATGCAGGATATTCATGAAATAAGCATTTTTTGTTTAAAAACTTGCATGTAAGAATCCATGGAATACAAAGTATGAGTTTTCATGGATTACGGACAGATTCTCAATAACCATAATGGAATATCAAGAACACAATAACGAATTAATACTATAAGGCTTAATATAACATGGTACATGGACCTAGGGTTATCATGAACATGGCTAAACCCCTAATTTTGATAGTTTCTGGCATAATCATGGAAGAATGTGGCATGGGGAAGAACAAGGATGTTCCCACACGTGGATAGCAGCCTTACATACCTGGTAATGCTCCAATCTTGTACTAAAGGTCTGAACTTGAAGAAGAATCCCAAAGCTTAAGTCTTGAATCCCTTTAATTGGGTTTTCTTGAAAACCTAGGTTAAGAACGTTGAATTTCTACTTAATAATCATAAACGTATGTTGGAACTGACTTGAAATGCATGGAATAGGCTTACCTTAAAGTATCTTGAAGGTTGGGAGAAAAAAGCTTCAGCCTTAGGGCTTGAGAGACTTCTTTAGGGCCAGAATACATGAGTGTGAAGAAAACATGACATGAAACATGGGGACTGAGCTGGCATGACATGGTTACATGGAAATATGAATAATGAATACATGAACGTGAACGTGAAACATGAGACATCAATACGTAAGGGGTATGACATGGATATGGAGGTTAGTTAGCTTGAGCATTCTCTGCCGGTTCCTCAAACAAGTACAAATACTTGGATTTCATATCTTCTTCGGCTTCCCATGTAGCCTCCTGAACTTTCTGACTTCTCCATAAAAATTTAAATGAGGCAACTTCCTTAGTTCTCAACTTGCAAACCTGACGATCAAGAATGGCTACAGGGTCTCCTCATAGGTCAAACCATCCTTAACTATAATAGTATCAACAGGAACAATCAATGACGGGTCGCCCACAAACTTCCTCAATATGGATACATGAAACACCGGGCGTACAGCCGCTAAATCTTGTGGCAACTCAAGTTCATAAGCTACTTGACCAACCCTCCGTAGGATTCTGTAAGGTCCAATATATTTGGGACTAAGCTTCCCTTCTTGTCAAAATTTCCTCACACCTTTCCTAGGTGAAATCTTTAAAAAAACACCCAATCATCGACTTGAAACTCTAAGTCCCTTCTCCTATCAATGGTATAGGACTTCTGGAGACTCTGAGCCGTTCTCAAATATCAACTTGACTTTTTCTATAGCCTGATAGCCAAAATGTGGCCCTAACAACTTAACCCCCTACCAGCTAACCAGAGCACAACACAAACTGCAAAGGGCATCATAACACACATAACATGGCATAACAGGGTATTGGAACATGAATGCGACTAACATGAATACTGGACTGACATGAATACGTGAATGATAATTTTCATGAATCCCGGTCTGAGATGAACACGTAGGTACTGAAGAAAAAGAATACATAAATACTATACATGAGATTTGAGAAGAGTTCATAGGCACGAATGACATTAGTACTGGAACATTTGCATAGACATGACACTATTGCATGGACATGAGGAGCATGACATGGAACATGAATACATGAATACTGACCGACGTGGATACATGGGTACTAAACTGACATGAGATCTGAATGCGTGAAAACATGGTTATCATAATATGAAACCTCAATGTTTATAAACATAAATGTTATTTTACAGTAGGAGATCTGTATGCTAAGCTGAGATGGGATCCGAACACTTAGAGGTTCAATCATAGATGTTCATTTATCACTACGATAGACATATTAGGTAGGAGTACTACTTGGGCTTTCAACGTAAGCGCAGCTCGGTGCGAATGTGACAGATTTGAGTCATATAATAGAAATATGATCCTAATATATAGCATAAGCTCTATCGTGGGCATGACATGAATATGTTGAATCTGTGTAGAATACCTTTAAGATGAGTACCATAAAGTACCTGAAAGGATCTCACTTTGAAATTTGAACGTACCTTACTTCGAACCTTACCTTCTCTCTGAAACATAAATATTAATACCTTGGATCATCTTGCTTATTATCATGGGAGGATCATGAATGATTGAGCGAAATGAATTAGAGGTACGAATCATATGGGATACTTCGTTTTAAAAGCATAGACATGACATGGGTACATCGAACAAGAATAACGTAACATGGAACATGTATACCTGAAAACATGACTAATATGGTATAAAGTGTGAATACGTGGATAGAATGACTCGAGGCATAGGGGCATGAGCAACATGAGATTTACATGAGTACATCGATGATGCATACCGGGGCAGTTGGACATGACTTCATGATTTCATGAGAATTGAAGTAAGAATAAGGCATAAGTGTGACTTGCATAGAGTACAATTGTAGGCTCCACTCTTGGGTGCTTTGAGACATACGGCCCGGATAAGATATCACCTTTGAAACTTAGACGTATTTACGGAATGAGACATGGTTCAACATAGCTTACTCTTATCACTGTGAGTAGGTGCCCTCGTTATAAAATAAGGTTCATGAAGAGAGGGATTATAGACATTAATAATTAGTTCCTCAAGCATCTAAGGCATGAGTAGAAAGTCACTTTGAACATAAACGAGGCATAGGTACTTAGTGAAAGAAAAGGCATCCTTTTATCATGATTGCAAAATATTATCCAGAGGAACATAAGCACGAGTTACTTGGAATCGTGGGTAGGGCATCCATCTTGATCTACTTTCATCACTACCTTTGATATTTTTCTATTCTTGAAGATATATGTGCATATTGCATCAGACATTTTGTCTTTAAACGTTTATATTACCCTCTCTCTGATCCTTACAAAATCATCATCATAATCAGAAAGCACTTACAAGCTAGAACATGGACGTGGGTATAAAAACACGATGAATACGTGAGACATAGATACGTTTGTTTTTAGACATGAGCACAACCTGATATGCAAAACATTAAAGAACGCTTCTTTTGCGTAGACCACTATCGTGATGGAGTCTTCATTCTTGAATCATATTCATGGAGTGTAAAATACTAACATGGGCACGATATAGTACGTAAGGTATGAGTAGAGTACTTCTGGGCATAAGTACTACCCACTACATGCATTACTCAAGGATTGGGAACGTCACATTACCTCGAACTTTTCTTTGTCGATGCTTATTAATATAAGGAACACGTGATATACCTTCTTACCTTGTCGTAACATCTCCCTCTTAGTTCAAAAGCTGACATTTTAAGCCTGAGGATTCCTTAAGTTTAGCAATAAGTCGCTATCTGATCATTATGTTAGTTCTGCCTAACTGGTTTTCTTCTACCACTGACACTGTAATTCGAGTTTAACTTTAACTCATTGGGCTTTAACACACATTTGGTGTACTCCAACTGTTACCTAGTTACTAACGTTAACCTAACCAAGGATACCAAATTGTACTTCTACTAACCCTGATGGAGTTGGTAATTCACTACATCTACTCACGATTTACTATTTTTCTACTAACCACCTGCTAATCATCATGTTCTTCTTATGTTTTCAATAACTAGCATGAAGCATATGATTATTTCTAACTTCCCTCATCCTCTGACCTATTCTACAATCGCATATTATCTTTTCTGACTATCGTCATGGATCAATCTTAGGGCAATCACGTCTCTCTTAAATAAAAGATTGAAATACCTAACCCCAAGCTTTCTATACACTTTAAAATCATGTCAAACTATACACATTTGGGGTAAACACTTAATCACACGACCTGAGAGGGAACTGTCAGCTATTCTTATCTCATAGTAATACTTACTTATTGTAGTAACTTACTAACGTAGTACTTTGTAGTTCTAACCTGATTAAACTTGAACCAACTGAACACCTCCTCCGCAACATCAAACTTGTCTGACTCCTATGAAATTTTGCCATTGGGCCCTTTTCTGTCCAAACTATCGCGAGCAGTTTATGCCTATTGTGGCCAACTTCATAACCTATTATTCCTTAGGGTCTTAAATCTGACCTATCATCCTCATACTTGTGGCTCCATGGCCAAAAATCAAAATAAACTTATTCCCTAAGGTATAGAACATACTTATATACTACCATGCCGAAACCTGTCCTTCAGAGGATACTAACTCTAGGTAAATTACTTCATGCTTTATTTGGTGAGTCTTGGGTCTTAACCTGAACTTAAAACATGGGGAGATTTCGCTGTAGTAGTTGTGACCTAAACTTTCTCTTAGCACCCATAGGCATCACTGTATACTCGCATGCTACAAAAAATCCAAATACACTGAAAATTGAAGATTTGATAGCCAAATAACTGAATACTGGCGTACTGAATAACCATAACCCTGTTAATTACAAGACTATATTACTGATAACTGAGGTGAACTGATAACTATAAAACATGATACTGCCTAGGTCCTTTCTGATAAGGGTTATGTTTTGGTCTATAATGACTATGAATTTTGTCCCACTCTCAATATCCTTTCAATTCTCATCTGTCACAAACTTGCACCACCCGATGGGTAATCATCCTCACTTGGACCTTTGATTTCCTGCTCGTCGCTTGCGTATTCGATACGTTCTGAATTCGATAGGAAGAGAATGTTACTGTTCTAAGCTTCGTCGCACGAGTTAGGAAAGTTCCTAAACGAATGGCTCTAATTGCACAACCTAGAGTATGAAAGAAGTGAGACAATACTGAATGTCTTGGTAGTTAACCATTTATATGCGTGGCCGGCACACACATATAAAAGAAACTCCACTGGACACAGTTTCATAGACTCCCTAAGACACTTGAACCTAGGATCTGATACCAAGCTTTGTCACACCCCGAAATATGGCCTGGGCATAACATAACACTCGGTGCCTTACTGCATGTGATAGAGCGAACCACATAGCTTGCTGAATCATCATGAGGCACAACATGAGCGGAATATGACATAAAACATGATGAGCCTTAATAAACATGAGATTTCAAAATATCAGATACTTGTTTAAAACATAAATGCGGATTGTCATAAATGCTGAGCCAAAGATGGCTAAACGACTCTGATTATCTGACATACCTGACTGGCTGACTAGTCTATGAAACCTCTAACATGAGTCCTCCAAATGTAACTGCTGAGACAAGGCCCCCCGCATACCTTAAATGCATAACTAACATAAGGTAAATAATGACTAAACCCCGAAGAAGATGGGGCTCATCAACAAGCTGATATGTGTAAAGTCCTACTGAGCAGATGCTTCATCTTGTAAATCCATACCTGCATCATAAAATGCAGGGCCCCAGGCAATAGAAAGGGGACGTCAGCACATTGAATGTATTGGTATGTAAAGTGAATGAATGAAATGAACATGGCACATGAAATAGCATGATAAAAGCTGAAACTGAAACTGAAACCTTGTCATGAACATGAATACATATAGATATCACATGAGTAAAAAACAATTTAAGTAGGGAGAGCATAAATATAACCGACAACATGAAGTTTGGTACTTGCACCCTACCAACAAAGTCTCTCATACCTTGCTAGGGTATAAGATGTAATATCACATGAAAGGATCCAATCAATATTAAGGTATCGTCCTACTAGGCAGAGCGATCCTTATCCTACGGTGGCTAACGTAGTTTCAGGCTACTTGAAGCCTTCTCGGTAATTAGTGCAACTCCCAAAAATATGAATATGACATAGCTGGCTTAGAAGCCCATGAATTTCATGAAAGCATGACTTGTATTTAACATGAATACTTGTATCTTGGCATGTAAAATAATTATATAATGTAATTGCATGAAAACGTGTAGACATGCAGGATATTCATGAAACGAGCATTTTTGTTTAAAAACTTGCATGTAAGAACCCATGGAATACAACGTATGGGTTTTCATGGATTACAGCCAGATTCTCAATAATCATAATGGAATATCAAGAACACAATAATGAATTAATACCATAAGGCTTAATATAACATGGTACAAGGACGTTCCCACATATGGATAGTAGCCTTACATACCTGGTAATGCTCCAATCTTGTAGTAAAGGTATGAACTTGAAGAAAAATCCCAAAGCTTAAGTCTTGAATCCCTTTAATTGGGTTTTCTTGAAAACCTAGGTTAAGAACGTTGAATTTCTACTTAAGAATCATGAACGTATGTTGGAATTGACTTGGAATGCATGGAATAGGCTTACCTTAAAGTATCTTGAAGGTTAGGAGAAAAAAGCTTCGTCCTTTGGGCTTGAGAGACTTCTTTAGGGTTTTTTTCCTCAGAAAAATTGGTTTAAAATAAAGTGGGAATGAATATAACGAAGTTAGGCTTTTAAAATGTCGAGTTCGGTGCGCTATCGCACACCTAAAGGGCACTTCGCGCGGACTGCATAGCGTCTAGTAAAACGGGCATAAATTCTAGCACAGAGCTCTGTTTTAGCTCCATATATATGGTTGGAAAGGTATTGCAAAGACTTATAACTTTTATGTTTTGAGTGTTGTCACATTCCTATCGAAAATACCCCAAAACAGGCCATAAGTACAGACTGTCTCAGACTTAGAAGGCCTTAAGAACTTAACTGTTACACCTCGGAAAATCTTCCGTTGGTACGCAAGTGAATTAACTAGTGAAATACGAGTATCGGGTTAATGATTACTTAAGGGCATTTTGGGAAAGAGTTATAACGTCCCTTAGATTGCTAATGAAGTGTTAAACAAGTGTTAAGAAGGTTCCATAAGGATTGGAGATCAACGAAGTGACGAGAACAAGTTCAGTGGACTGGTGAGTTTTACGGCACATTATACGGACCACATAATGTTTTACGGACCGTATAATGGACCGTAAAACCATCACAGCGAAGGTTGCTCACTCGTGCAATTTTACGGTCAATTATACGGACCGTATAAATTTTTACGGCCCGTATAATGAACCGTCAAATGGTCACAGTGAAGGGTGAAGGAAAGGCACGTTTTACGGTCAATTATACGGACCGTATAATGAGTATACGGACCATATAATGGACCGTATAATGGACCCGACAGATCAGTGAATGGGTTATTTAATAGGGACCAAGTTCATAAAATCATTTCCACATTTCATCCCTTCTCTCTAAAACATCTCTCTACATTTATTACACAAGTTTTCAAGGATTTTAAGCCATCAACAACATAAAACAAGTGAATCAATTGTAAGCCAACCCATTAAAGATCATTCAAGTTAAGAAATCCAAATGGAGGAAAACTAGGGTTTTGCTCAAGAAGAGTATTTCGACTAAGGCTTGTTCCTATAACATCTAAGGTAAGATTTATGGTATTTATATGTTGTTTAAGGTCTTTGGAAGTTAAAATGCTTGGATTTTAGAAGAGTATAGCAAAATGGGTCATGAAAGATGAATAGTGACGTTTTGAGAAATAGTTTGAATTGAATCATGATTGTTGTTGTGTTGTGACCTGAATGGGTTATAGATGACGTTAAGATCATGAAATAGGCATTGTACGTGAATGGATGAAATCGTGTGTTATGGTCTCGAATATGGAAAATGGGAAGTGAATTGAGAATATGGATAATGTAGATGACTAAAGGCTATTGTTATGATACTGTAAATGTATTGTTGACGTTTGGGAGTTGAATTACGATATGGAGGAATGTTGTATAAATAAAGGAAATGCTGTCCGATTTTTCCTAGCTTTAGCCATTTATGCTAGTTGTCGATTCTAACGATAGTATGACCTTAATGAAGGTATAAACACAAGTATTGAAAGAGAACGTGCAAGTGCTATATGGTCGAACGAAAAGGTATGTAAGGCTAACCCTTCTTTCATAAGGCATGGTTCTTTGGCCTAACGTCTAAATCTTCTATAAGTCTATGATTTCTGCAAATGATTGACCTTCCGAGCTAATAAGCTCATGATGCTTGATGTGCTACGGTAGTACTAAGTTCCTTGTACGACGAGTAGGCCTATAAGATAGAGGTAATGATAACAACGAAGATAGTGATAATGATAGTAATAATAATGAGGATAATGTGATGATTAAGATGCCTATGGGCTATTGTATGTATGTGTGCCTATGAAGGGCTATGATAAAACCCCGAGCTTATGATGCCGGGTAGAATGTATGTATAGAATGTATGTATAAAATATATGTATATGAATATGTATAAAGTATGTATATGATTACGTAACGCGCGCGCACGTCTGCAGACGGTACGGATAACCCTGATGCCTTGGTAGGGCCAGGTAGATATAACCTTGAGCCTTGGTTGGCCAAGTATGTATGAAACACCGAACCTTTATGGTCGGGCACGCTATGTATCTATGTATATATGTGAATATGCTTTGTAT
The DNA here is from genome assembly GCF_019175385.1 of Lycium barbarum. NCBI lineage: Eukaryota > Viridiplantae > Streptophyta > Magnoliopsida > Solanales > Solanaceae > Lycium > Lycium barbarum. Next base: position 26,464,705 of record NC_083344.1, on the reverse strand, counting down.
AAGAGATGTAAATTATTATGAGGGTAATTAAGTACGGATATGGATGTATGTATGCGGATACGCAATAGGAATGGAAAGTCCCTATGGAAAGTAAGTAAGTGCCATGATGATGATATTATTGTCTCCCCTCCTATGCTACTTCATATGTTGTATATTGTGCTTCTACATCGATATTGATCATGCTTTACATACTCAGTAGATTCTTCGTACTGACGTCCTTTTGTTTGTGGACGATGCGTCATGCCCGCAGGTGCACAGGGAGACAGACTTGATCCATAGCAGCTTTCTCAGAGATTACATAGCAGAGCTCCATTTCATTCGGAGCCATAGCATTTGGGTACTTATTCTTTTGTGTATATAGTCATGGGCATAGCGGGGTCCTGTCCCGCTCATGTGATATGTATACTCTTCTTAGAGGCTCGTAGACATATGTATGTGGGTAGATATGTTTGGCTTTGTCGGCCTATGTTTTGTATATCATTTTGTTGGCCTCGTCGGCCTTGTACATTTGATGTGGCATAGATGCCTATGATGTTATCCAAGATGATTGTCGCCCAACGGGACTAATATGATTGATGACTAGAATGCATGACTTGATTTATGAATCGCCTAGATATTATGTGAATGTGTGTTAAGGGGTGCCCGGGTGGGGTAGCACCGGGTGCTTGTCGCGGCCCCCTAGTCGGGTCGTGACAAAAGTGGTATCAGAGCAGTTCATTCCTAGGGTGTGTCTACGAGCCGTGTGTAGTAGAGTCTTGGTTATGGGTGTGTTGCGCGCCACACTTATAAACAGGAAGCTGCAGACATTTTAGGAATAAATGACCTTATTTCTTCATAGGAATCGTGCGATAGAGCTATGATGTAAGATATTCTTGTTCCTTAATAGTGTGTTGTGTATTTCAGAGAATGCCTGTAAAGAGAAAGGCTACAGCGGCCCAAAAGGGCAAGACGGTGGCAGAAAAGCGGGCTGGAAAAGCACCTCCACCGGTAGTAGAAGAAAATGAGGCCCAGAGTGCGGCTCAATCCCATTCCTCCCAGAAAGTGCCTGTTACTGAGGAGCGTGAGGGAGCTCCAGCTCATCTCCCAGATGCTTCAGGCTAAGATGTCAAAGAGGCCATATAATTGCTTACACAGTTGGTCGCTACTCAGAGTCAGCGGCAAGGTACGAGGCAGGGTGACAGGGCTGTTAGTGCAAGGGCCCGTGATTTCATTACTTTAAACCCTCCGGAGTTCTTTGGGTCAAAGCCGGAGGAGGATCCTTAGGACTTCATTGATGGTATGTTGAGGACGCTCCGATTGATACACGCTTCAGACACCGAGTCGGTGGAGTTAGCGTCATATAGATTGAGAGATGTCTCGGTCCAATGGTATACGGTTTGGATGGCTTCACGGGGAGCCAATGCACCTCCCCCTGTATGGAAAGAGTTTGTTGATGCTTTTCTCTGACACTATATGCCTCCGGAACTTCGACGAGCTAGAGCCGATAAGTTCTTGAATTTGAGGCAAGGTAGCATGAGTGCTCTAGAGTATAGTCTCCGCTTCAATTCCTTGGCTAGGTATGCTTCAGCCATGGTAGCGGATATGAGTTATCGAGTGCACCGGTTTGTGAAAGGCCTAGGGCCACACTTGATGGATAGATGTTTGACTGCGTCCATTCAGGACGGTATGGATATTGCACGCATTCAGGCCGATGCTCAGAACTTAGAGGAAAGCTTGCAACAGCAAAGAAGTGAGCGTGAGCAAGATAGGGGCCATAGCAAGAGGGAAAGATCGTCGGGTTCGACAGGTGAGTTTAGAGGTGGGCATAGGCAGCAGTTCCCCAGACATTCAGGTTATTCTATGACCAGTGCGCCTCAACGGTTTTCAGGCCAGAGATTTGATAGATCTACTCGTTCAGGGCCGAGTCAGAGTTTCTCAGGGTCTCAGTTTAGAGGTGATTCAGGTCAGGCGAGGCCACCCGTACCACGATGTTCCTAGTGTGGGAAGTTGCATTGGGGTCAATGCCGATCAGGCTCAAACGTTTGCTATTCATGTGGTCAGCCAGGCCATATCATGCGTGATTGCCCCTCGGTTCATGTTAGAGGCGGGACCCAGCCATCAGGGTCGGTAGCCGGATCTTCAGCATCTGTACGCCCTATGGGGCCAGGTTCACATGCGCCAGCTGGCCATGGTAGAGGCAGAAGGAGAGCTCCCACTCCTAGCGGTCCTCAGCACCGTATTTATGCATTGGCTGGACGCCAAGATCTTGAGTCTTATCCTGACGTGGTCACAGGTATATTATCGGTATTCTCTCATGATGTATATGCTTTGATTGATCCAGGCTCCACATTGTCTTATGTTACTCCTTATATTGCGGGTCGACTGAAGGTCGAGCCGGAGTCGATCAAACCTTTTGAGGTGTCTACACCCGTTGGTGAATCGGTGATAGCTAGCCGAGTGTATAGAGATTGTATAGTTGTGATATCCGACCGCCGTACTATAGTTGACTTGCACGAACTAAATATGGTAGATTTTGATGTTAATATGGGCATGGGTTGGTTGGCTTCTTGGTATGCCAATGTTGATTGTAGAATGAAAATGGTTCGCTTCTAGTTTCCGGGAGAACCAGTTCTAGAATGGAAAGGGAATACGGCATCACCAAAGGGTAGGTTTATTTCCTACCTAAAGGCAAGGAAGATGATCACAAAAGGGTGCATTTATCACCTAGTGTGAGTTCAAGATGTAGAAGCTGAGTCGCCAACTCTTCAGTCAATTCCCGTAGTGAATGAATTTCCGGATGTATTCCCGGAAGAGCTTCCAGGCCTTCCTCCCGAGCGGGAGATCGATTTTGCTATTGATGTGTTGCCAGACACTAAGCCTATATCTATTCCTCCCTATAGAATGGCACCCGCAGAATTGAAAGAGTTAAAGGAGCAATTGAAAGACTTGCTCGAGAAAGGCTTCATTAGGCCTAGTTCATCCCCGTGGGGAGCACCTGTATTGTTTATCCGAAAGAAAGATGGCTCTTTGAGAATGTGTATTGATTATCGGCAATTGAATAAAGTAACGATTAAGAACAAATATCCTCTTCCGAGGATCGATGACTTATTTGATCAATTGCAAGGTGCCAAATGGTTTTCAAAGATCTATTTGAGGTCCGGGTATCACCAAGTGAGAGTTAGGGAGAAATATATCCCTAAGACAGCTTTCAGAACAAGATATGGCCATTTTGAGTTCCGAGTAATGTCGTTTGGGATAACTAATGTGCCGGCAGTATTTATGGATTTCATGAATAATGTATTCAGGCCTTTTCTGGATCTATTCGTGATTGTATTCATCGATGATATCTTGGTGTATTCTAGATCCGAGGCCAAGCATGCGGATCATTTGCGTATTGTCCTCGGAGTTCTTCGAACTCGAGAGTTGTTTGCCAAATTTTCTAAATGTGAGTTTTGGTTGAACTCAGTATCATTTCTGGGCCATATTGTTGCAGCCGATGATATTCGGGTAGATGGCCAAAATATTGAGGCCGTGAAGACTTGTCCAAGGCCCACAACTCCTACGAAGGTTCGTAGCTTTCTGGGCTTAGTAGGTTATTACAGGAGATTCGTTGAGGGTTTTTCTTCTATTTCTGCACCACTCACAAAGCTGACCCAGAAATCAGCTAAGTTTCAATGGACAGATGCTTGCGAACGTAGTTTCCAAGAGTTGAAAGACAGGTTGACTTCCGCACCAGTCTTGACACTTCCAGAGGGATTGGAAGGATATGTTGTTTATTGTGATGCCTCAGGTGTTGGGCTAGGCTGTGTATTGATGCAGCACGGTAAAGTGGTTGCATATGCTTCAAGGCAACTGCGGAAACATGAGCAGAATTATCCAACCCATGATTTAGAATTGGCTGCAGTGGTTCATGCCTTAAAGATATGGAGACATTATTTATATGGTGTCCATGTGGATATTTATACCGATCATAAGAGTCTCCAGTATATCTTCAAGCAGAAAGAGTTGAATTTGCGGCAACGACGATGGCTAGAGTTACTAAAAGACTATGATGTTGATATCTTATATCACCCCAGAAAGGCAAATGTTGTGGCTGATGCTCTTAGCCGTAGATCGATGGGAAGTATAAGTGACGTACGACCAGAGAAGAGAGAAATGGCCCGTGAGCTCCAACAGTTAGCTAGCCTAGGAGTCCGAGTAGTGGACTCAGGTAGCAGCGGAGCTACTATTCAGAATTCTGCAGTCTCGTCGCTAGTAGCAGAGGTGAAGGAGCGACAATATGAGGATCCCATGCTAATGCAGTACAGAGATACACTCCCTCAGAAAGAGGAGTCATCATTTGATGTTTCAGGAGACGGAGTCCTTCAATTTCGAGGCAGATTATGTGTTCCCGATGTGGCGGGGCTACGCCACCAAATATTGAGAGAAGCTCATTGTTCCCGTTATTCTGTCCACCCCGGAGTGACGAAAATGTATCATGATATCAAGTCTGTATATTGGTGGAATGGGATGAAGAGAGATGTCGCGGAATTTGTGGCTCAATGTCCTAATTGCCAACATGTGAAAATCGAACACCAAAAGCCGGGCGGATTGGTACAAGCTATAGAAATCCCAACTTGGAAGTGGGAAGTGATTAATATGGATTTCATTACAGGCTTACCCCGTACTCGACGTAAGTATGATTCCATATGGGTGATTGTGGTAGACTCACTAAATCAGCTCATTTTTTACCAGTCAGAACGACGTACGTGGCAGAAGATTATGCAAAGCTTTACCTTAAAGAGATAATGAGACTCCATGGTGTTCTAGTATCGATTATCTCAGACAGAGGAACTCAGTTTACAGGTAATTTTTGGACGTCTTTCCAAGAGGGTCTAGGGACCAAAGTGAGCCTTAGCACGACATTTCACCCACAGACCGATGGGCAAGCCGAACGTACTATTCAGACTCTTAAAGATATGTTACGGGCATGTATGATAGATTTTGGAGGTAGTTGGGATGATCATTTTCCACTCATTGAATTTGCTTACAATAATAGTTATCATTCTAGCATTCAAATGGCACCGTACGAGGCTTTATATGGGCGAAAATGTAGGTCCCCAATTGGGTGGTTTGAAATAGGAGAGGCTCAGTTGATAGGGCCAGACTTGGTCGAGCAAGCCATAGAGAAAGTCAAGCTCATACAAGATCGGTTGTTAGCAGCTCAAAGTCGTCAGAAGTCCTATGCAGATAATTGTCGAAGAGACTTAGAGTTCCAAGTTAAGGGTTGGGTATTCTTGAAAGTGTCGCCAATGAAGGGCGTGATGAGATTTGGCAAAAAGGGGAAGCTTAGTCCCTGGTATATAGGGCCTTATGAGATTGTGCGCAAAATAGGCAAGGTGGCCTATGAGTTAGATCTACCTCCAGATTTGGAGTCAGTCCATCCAATTTTCCATGTCTCGATGCTTCGGAAATGTGTTGGAGATCCTACGAGGATCATCCTAGTAAATGATGTTCAAGTGACAGAAAAGTTAACTTATGATGAATTACCCATTGCCATATTAGATAGGCAAGTACAGAGGCTTAGAAACAAAGAAGTGGCCTCAGTTAAGGTTTTGTGGAGAAATAACAATCGAGAGGAAATAACATGGGAAGCAGAAGAAAATATGTGATCCAAATACCCACATTTATTTCAGCCTTTGGACGAGGGCCAAGATGAGACGTCAAAATCAGAAGGTATGTATGATTTCCTTTTTATGCTTTTGGGTCGTGTGTGGCCAAATTTTAAATGCTATTGTGTTGTGGCCATGTGAGGCATCGATATTATGGGTTGTTGTGATAGGTTGGTAGTGCCATATTATAGGGGAAACTCTGGCGAAATTTTTGTAGAATCCCCTAGTGCTTAACATTCGAGGACGAATGTTCTTAAGGGGGGAAGAATGTTACACCTTGGAAAATCTTCCGTTGGTACGCAAGTGAATGAACTAGTGAAATACGAGTATCGGGTTAATGATGACTTAAGGGAATTTTGGGAAAGAGTTATAACGTCCCTTAGATTGCTAATGAAGTGTTAAACAAGTGTTAAGAAGGTTCCATAAGGATTGGAGATCAACGAAGTGACGAGAACAAGTTCAGTGGACTGGTGAGTTTTACGGCACATTATACGGACCACATAATGTTTTACGGACCGTATAATGGACCGTAAAACCATCACAGCGAAGGTTGCTCACTGGTGCAATTTTACGGTCAATTATACGGACTGTATAAATTTTTACGGCCCATATAATGAACCGTCAAATGGTCACAGTGAAGGGTGAAGGAAAGGCACGTTTTACGGTCAATTATATGGACCGTATAACGATTATACGGACCGTATAATGGACCGTATAATGGACCCGACAGATTAGTGAATGGGTTATTTAATAGGGACCAAGTTCATAAAATCATTTCCACATTTCATCCCTTCTCTCTAAAACATCTCTTTACATTTATTACACAAGTTTTCAAGGATTTTAAGCCATCAACAACATAAAACAAGTGAATCAAGTGTAAGCCAACCCATTAAAGATCATTCAAGTCAAGAAATCCAAATGGAGGAAAACTAGGGTTTTGCTCAAGAAGAGTATTTCGACTAAGGCTTGTTCCTACAACATCTAAGGTAAGATTTATGGTATTTGTATGTTGTTTAAGGTCTTTGGAAGTTAAAATTCTTGGATTTTAGAAGAGTATCGCAATAGGAATGGAAAGTCCCTATGGAAAGTAAGTAAGTGCCATGATGATGATATTATTGTCTCCCCTCCTATGCTACTTCATATGTTGTATATTGTGCTTCTACATCGATATTGATCATGCTTTACATACTCAGTAGATTCTTCGTACTGACGTCCTTTTGTTTGTGGACGCTGCGTCATGCCCGCAGGTGCACAGGGAGACAGACTTGATCCATAGCAGCTTTCTCAGAGATTACATAGCAGAGCTTTATTTCATTCGGAGCCATGCCTATAGGTGGTAGGGTAGGGTGGGTGGTACCGCTCTGCGGCCAATCTTCCTAACCGCGCGCGGGTACCTGCCCGGCCAAACGAGGACTGGAGGCTATGGGCGCTTTCTATTCTATAAGGCTTTAAAGACTTAGCTTTTGGGTACTTATTCTTTTGTGTATATAGTCATGGGCATAGCGGGGTCCTGTCCCGCTCATGTGATATGTATACTCTTCTTAGAGGCTCGTACACATATCTATGTGGGTAGATATGTTTGGCCTTGTCGGCCTATGTTTTGTATATCATTTTGTTGGCCTCTTCGGCCTTGTACATTTGATGTGGCATAGATGCCTATGATGTTATCCAAGATGATTGTCGCCCAACGGGACTAATATGATTGATGACTAGAATGCATGACTTGATTTATGAATCGCCTAGATATTATGTGCATGTGTGTTAAGGGGTGTCCGGGTGGGGTAGCACCGGGTGCTCGTCGCGGCCCCCTAGTCGGGTGGTGACATTAACTTTTTCGTTTGACTTCAAAATGACTGTTTATCATCTGAATTCATCCCGAATGGATTCATATAGCTAAAATATCATCTTTACACTAATTTCATACATTCACACCTAACTCGGATTTACGGGATGTTACAAGTAAAATCCAATAACATAGGGATATGTCAATTTCAACTTGTTGTCCCATGTATCACATTAAGTCTTATCACTCATGAATTAAAGATCATCAACAAGCCACTCACATGCAATCAAAGTATGACACATGCCAATACAGGCCCAAATCAATATGACGAAGGGATGACCACTTAAGGTTTCCTAAACTGCATAGAAGCACCACATCAGAGCTATCATCTCACTACGGCTACCCTTTCGCCTTAATAGCTAGGGAAAGACCAAGCAGGGGCTATCAAGTTTCGATAACCACTCTTCCTCCCGAATGGCTAGGCATGAATCACACCGAGGATATCGACCCTCGATGGCCACTCTTCCTCCCGAATGTCTAGGCAAACCCAATTAGGATCCATAGTACCTACCCTTCCTCCCGAGTAGCTAGGCCAACACAAACAATAGAAGTCATGGCAAATAGCTGAATCACAATCATAACATAGAAGCAGAATCACTCATTATGGTTATGTTCATCATCCCGTTAGTAGGGGTACCTCAAATCAGATTCGGTGCTAGATAAGGATAAGAAAAGATTTCTCTATACCCTCAACCAAAACTGATACGGTATACGATCTCTAGGCTCTAAACCTAGCCTTTGTGATAAACCCTAGAATACACTAACGCCGCAGGCCACCATGGCCAATTCGACCGGTGCACAGTCACCAACTGGGATGCTCCACATCTTTCTCACTCATCGCCTACAGTTTCTAATTTCCCACCCCTCCCTTCTTTGACACCCTCAACCAAAATTGATACTTCGTCAATATCATAAAAGTAACCAAATCCTAATGGTTTGCCTATTGATCAAATGTATCTTAATGTTTTGCCTACCAGATTTCGGAGACACAACCATATAGTAACAATTATACCAGTTTTTTAAAGACAATAAAAAATCCTCAAAATTGTCCACAAAATAATATTCCATCCAAAGTTGTTACATATGTGGATGGGGAACCTTACATTTCTTGGAGTACAAATGAAGTACAACAAATAATAATAAAGGAGAACCTTCAATATGCTGTATTAGGCAAATTCTCATATGGCAATATAGATATTAAGGTTTTGAGAGATGAGATCCCTATTCAATGTGGAATAAAAGGTACAACAACCATTGGTTTAATTGATGAAAGATATATTTTGAGTCGTCTATCTTTGTTGGAAGATTATGTGTGAATGCTCTAAACACCAGCATACTATCTGGATGTTAAGGGATATTATTGCCAAATGAGACCTTTGGTGTGGGATCTATGTGTCACACCCCGACTTTACTAGGGTGTGATGGGCACCCGACCCCATATTCGGAGCCGAGCGAACCCGCTGACTCTTATTACATATATAACCTTTTGAACCCCTAAATCAAGTACACATAATAAAATTTACTGAAATATTCTTTTTGTTACTTTCAAATCAATAAAATCTGTAGCTGAGTAAAACTTGTATCATAATACAAACTGACTCCCGAAACCCACGACTCTGTCTGCAAAGTCTCTAACTTCGAACAAAGTGTCATAGTACATATACTCTGACTCGGCAGCACTCCAGGATGGAGCCAACTAACTCCGCTGGAACATCTGCTATGCTAACTTCGCATCATCTGGGTGTACCTGCGCGGCATGAAACGCAGCCCCCCGAAGAAGAGGGGTCAGTACGAGCAATGTACTGAGTATGTAAGGCAGGAATAGTAACATAGTAAGAAATGTGTGTATGAATAATAACTGCATGGAAACATAGAACATGTCATAGGATAAAAGAGTAACCTGTACATATGAGTGGCCCTGGGGGCGAATGGCATGCATACTTAGCGCTGTGGAACGTGCAGCCCGATCCATATGTGCATATACTATAACATATTACTGCGGAACGTGCAGCCCGATCCATATGTACATGTAATACTTTACTCTCTTGGAAAACATTTCTTTCCATATATATAGAAAATAGAACGTATCGTATTGCCGAGGCGTCGGCTCCGCTCCATTTAGCCATATATCCCGCGTCCGGGACGATATCATGTATCATACTCCAACTGATCAGGTGGCTGTGCGTCTATAGCGCCTTCCCTCTTTCCCAACTTTCCCATATACATATACTTATACGTATAACATATAAACAGCATGCATGAGAACCCAAAGAAAAACTACAACTCTATCGGAGTGACGTAAGGTCGATAACCTCCGATTATATTATGGAATCATCATGGTCGTCACGTCTCACCTTGAAGGAACAATTATACAAGATGAGGCTAATAGCAAATAACATAGGATAAGATCATATATTTCATAAGACGTTGAATCATATGCTTTAAAGTTTTTGAAAGAAAATAGAATTGTTATCAAGGAGTAAAGTTAAGAATCAAGAAATAACTCAATATTCCCATATTCATGTCGAACCCATAACTTAGGATTTTCCAACGTGGAACTATTCTTAACATACTCATCATAGACGTTTTCTCATATCTGGCATTATCATTGTCATTATAAGAATCATATTCGTCGTTCTAGTCATAAAAGCTTTCGACTTCTTAAAACTTGGTTTTTGGAAAAATATGGGTATTTTGGAAAACAGTTTGTAAACTATTAGGGAAAGACTTATACCTTAGTGTTATAGGCTTATAACTTTTGAAGATAAGGAAACTATGGAAACATTCGTAAACTTGCGACATAGAGATCATGCCAAAGAAGAAAAGGGTCGAGCTTTAACATACCTGCGCCGCGCCTTACTAGCTACGCTTACTTGTCCAACTCTGCTATCGCTAGTCTACATTCAAGAAGATTGACACCATCGTTAGGTTCATTATCATATGCCTCTCTTAATCCTTCAAATACATTTACTTGTTATCTGCCGAAATTTCGGCAGCATCTCCTCTGTAAATACACCATCCCCGAGAATCTAACTCGGCCAATTTTTAATCAACAGCAATCCGGGAATTCAACCCAGCCAAATTATCAACAACAATACCAACAATCATTCCAATAATATCAACGTCACAACACTTTTATTCATAACAATATGTTCCATAAACATCCCACACGATGTTTTTCAACATACAACAACAATATGCACTTCCTTTCGTCCCAATCGAGGAGTATAATCTCGTCAACAAACTAACAATATTATATACCATCTTTACATATATAAATCAGTCCATACACACGGCCACAACATGTTCAAACACCCCATAAACACAATAGCTTCAACACAACACTTTATGACCCTTCTCCATAACTATTTTCGTTTTTAAAGCTTGCTAGACCTTAAAATAAACTCAACACAAGATATGGGATGAATAAAATACCTTATACTTGAAGAAACTCAGCCACATAAATTTTCTCCAACGCCACACTTGAGTAGAAGGAAGAACAATCACCTTTCACGGACTAGTTTGGCGAAATCTTGTTAAATTCTTGATTTTTCAAACTATAATATTTGGGAGAAGTTTGAGAGAATTCTAGAAATTTTAGGATGATAATCTTGCTGAAAAATGGGATTTATGGGGGTATTTATAGCACCCCTAAGTCGGTTTCACCGACCTCCCCACGTGGGGCCCGCGGTTCTCTTTATTATTTCTTTTGGCAGTTTAAGGTCTCTCTCTTAAAATAGCCATAACTTTTGATCCCGACATCTTGTGAGGGTCCACGACCTACCGTTGGAAAGCTAATTCAATTATCTACAACTTTTATTTCTGGGGTTTTTCCCAATTCCAAACGTATAATGCCGTTTTTGCCCCTCCAAGTCAGGTCATCCGGAAACGTTTTCTTAAATTGTCCTTTTGGAGGGCTTACACTCATTTTTGGCTTATGGTTCCTTCTTAGGACTTGCTCAACTTCACATGTACTACCCATATATCTCTTTATGTGTCTTTAATAAAATATCGATGGGTGGGCCCCACCTTGACTTATGGTTACGAGGGCTATCCTCGAGTGATCACGTTAACCGATTTACTTCCTACGCTCTCCAAATGCCATATAGATATACATTCTCATACTCAGATAATAAAATCTTTATCCCTGATCCTTGTGTGAAATTCCCGTTTTGCCCCTGGCCTTCCGCATTATTTCCATGAACCATTTTGCGAATTCCTCATTTTATCCTTAACCTTTCCCGATATTTCCATACTACTAATATTCATAACCAACTTGTACATTAAAATTTTTTTGGGAGATGGTCATTCCCTTAGCTTTGCCACGACTACCTTGAAATATCCGAACGTATAAAATACGGGATATAACACTATGGTTCAAGCTTGAGGAGGAAACATCTGTAGCAGTAGCATCGATCATCTTTCCTAAATTACTACCTTTGCAAGAGAGGCAGTGTTTTCAATGGCAACTGCAGTTTGAAAGCCATTGACAGTGGATTTGCCAACTGCAAAATAAAACTAGGCCAAGTTGTGCAAAAGTTAAAATTCAAATGGACTTATTGACTGAATAGCCCAAGAGAATAAAGATTGCTAAAGTAGATGAACAACTGGCATGGTCAAATCAAAGTGGATTAGGATTAATTATGATTGCCTTCCTAAGTATTGCAAACACTGCAAATTGTAAGGACATGGAAAGAGTGAATGTAGGGTCTTGAACCCAGAGCTGGAAAAGAAGTATAGAGAAGAGCTAAAAAAAGAAAACAAGAAAGAAGAAGTTACTGCACAACAATAAAAGATGAATAATAGAATGGGATGGAATTATCAAGGAAGTCAGGAATGGATGCGAAGAAGAAACAATTATGTTAAAGACAGTTCTGGAATTATTTTGTCAGAAATAGGAAAAGAAGACAAGTAATACCTTTGCTATTCTTGACAAAGAAGAGGCAGATATTGCATAAGTAAACAGCCCAACAAATGTTCCTGGTAACAAGGTAAAGGAGAAGGAACAATTAACTACAAAACAATGGGTTGATAACAATTTTCACAATAAGGAGCACCATGTGAGTCCAACCACACCAAAATTAGTTGCCAAAAATGCAGACAAGGAAGCAAATAGTAAAGAACAATAAAAGTAGGATCTGAATAGCCACAACAAAGACCAGGAGAATAGACAGTAAAAACAATCTCAAGAAAGCAGTAGTGTAGAGAAAGAACCTTCTAGTAAGGAGCAAAAGCAGAAAAGTCAAGGGAAAGAGAGTGTAGATTCACAAGTACAGCATGATAATACAATTGATATTATAACACAAGATGAAGCTAGGGGAGTTAAAGATCAGAAAAATACAAGTCCAAATATACTTTTTGTTATATCCCGTGTTTTCGCGTATCCGGAAAATTTGGAATAATTGTGACTTGTAAAGAATAAGGCCCCCTTTAAATTTCATTTGACATATATGTTGTTTTTTATGAAAAGTGTTGACGCGGAGACATCGGGGAAGGCCAAGGGCAAAATTGGAATTTTGGAAATTAGTTTCAGGAATTTTAAAATGAGAATTCTAACAATTTGGGCTCACAAAAATTTGAGGAAAAATTGAGGCCCAAAGCCACAAGGTGGCCGGCCATGGTCCATAATGCTAGCCCAAACCCATGTTATTAATTGTCATGTGACTAAGTCATGTGACAAATTAATATAAAGGATTTCATGATCAAGAAAGTTCAAGAACACTCTCAAAAAAATTGAAGAACACCACAAAACAAGGGCATTCGGCCCTAGTGAAAGGAAAAGAAAAAAAATTTCCTAGCCTTGATTCCAATCCAAAAATCTTGTCTTTCTTGAATTATTGATAAGTTCAAGGCGCTCTTCGACGTGGTATAATTAGTTTAGTGAGAGAACCACGTTTGCGGGAAAGTTGGAAGTTGAAGGAAAGGTAAGAATTCATCCCTTTTAATTATGTTAAGAAGTCTTGTTTGTGTTGTAGTATGTGGGAATGAGTTGATTGTATGGAAAAATTGAAGTTTGCAAAGTGGGTATGGAATATAGAGTTTGGCCGTGTGTGTGTATCAATGTGTAAGTGGAATGAGTTGAATTTTAAGTTGTATTCTAGTTGTGATAATTGTGGAATTTGCATTGGAAATGAGAGTTGAATGAAAATTGGATGAAGTGGAAAAATTGCCATGTTGGCCGTGGGTTATGTTATGATGAAATAATGATGGATTTATTTTGTTTAACATGTTAGTTGTGTTGTTGTGATCTTTACAATGCAAATGAAGGTTTAATGATTTGAATTGGCATTGAATTTGCTTGTATGTGATTATGAGAAATTATATGAATTTTGTAAGATTTTTATATAAGTATGGAAGTAAGATTCAAATTTGAATTTTTGTTGTTGTTAAAGAGTTAGAAAGGAAAACAATGTGAGTTGGAAGTTTCGTTACGTTTGTAGAAACATCAGATGGAATATGAAATTAGCGGCAATACTTGAATTCATGAATATTGTTTGGAATGCTATTGAATGTATTTGGATGATCTTGAACTAGCTAATGAATATGGAAAATGTTGATGTTAGTTGGATAATGGAAAGTGGGATGGAAGTTGTAAACTATATAGAAAAGTAGACTATTGAGGATATAATGCATTTTTGTGATGATTGTGACATTGTTGATGTTGTTGGGTTGTTGTTGCTGCTATTTGAGCCGAGATAATTCTCGGGGGTGCTATATTTACAGGGGAGGTGCTGCCGAAATTTCGGTAGACAACTATAACTTCAAGTTGAATCCTTAGAATCCATAACTTACAATTGGTAACTTTGACCATTTGTAGATTCCGGGCGAAACGGGATTTGAGTTTAAGCGAGCGAAAGACGCACGTAAGGTATGTAAAGCTAACCCATTCCTTCTTTTGGCATGTCCTAAGTATACTAGGTCGATACTTGAGCCTCGGGGACAGTTCCGTTCATGGAAATTCGAATTTGAATTTGAGTACTATTCATTCAATCTAATTGAATTAGAAAACCTCACATTTTGTTGGAAAATGATCAAACGTCCGAAACTTTGGTAAATGTAATAGAATAGCTTCGAAACTTCCATTGATGATTCCATAAATCCTAATACTTGTGATTCAGGTCCGCCCCCTCGACATGACCCGAGGTGGGCCCACTAATCCCGAGACTCCTTTGTTTGTTCTAATAGGCGTATTTTTGTATAGTGTCGGAAAAAGATTATTGTTATGACTTTGGCTATCATAGAATAATGTCTTGACTGTCCCTGACGTTCTAAATTACATTTCGAACTATAAATGTAACTTTGAAAGTAATTTCGTGAAATAAATCCTGTATTGACCAATTGTTCGAACTAGTCTGACTAATGGGCTGATATATGATTATATCAAGTTTTATAACTATTTCGATTTATAAATTGTATTAGTCGCTCATGACTCTGCTCGTGCCCCTTTATTACGATATCGTTCACCGGTTCCCGGGCCGGTTATTGATCACGCGCACTATGACAATTCGACCGTATGCCCTTTTGTTGACATGAGTATCCGGGCATAGGTGTTCCGATACAAGTACTCCGCTAGAAGTATTTTGATATAAGTATCCCGATATAAATATTTTGATATAAGTAATCTGATGTAAGTATTTTGATATAAGTATCCGGATAAAGTATTATGATATGAGTCTTCTGAAATAAGTATTCGACATAAGCATTTTGAAACAAGATTTTTGATGTAAGTGTTCTATTATAAGTATTCTACTATGAGTATTCTGATACAAGTACTCTGATGTGAGTATCCAATATGAATGTTTTCTGTAAACTTTAGCGTCTCCAACTTTCGTATACGACATCGGATTGCTTAGAAGTGCCCGAAGAGGTTCCGGTACCAAAAACGCTCATGATCTTTCTGTATGTACATATGGTTCCAAAATCTCTGTTTGATCTGATTCGTAAGGACATCTGAAGGTGCCTGGTATGACTATGACTCTGATTCTCCGAAAAAGGCTTCTGAAACGCTTACGAAGCGTTCTGTACTTCAAACGCTCGTAACTTTCTCATACTACGTTGGATTGACCTGAAATCTGTTCCGAGCCTCCAGGTATCGGTAAGGACGCTTGTCTGTCGAGTCTTGGTTTCCATGTGCATCTGGTTTCTCACTACTCTGCTCGTGCGAGCCTTAGCATGTCTATTCACTGAGCCGGGCAAGGATATGTTATCGTGCGCTGTTCCCCTATGTTGTCCACAGTGTTCTGAAATAAAACCGTGAGGGGTGGTCTGGGCTGAGCTCGATCCCTAAAGCGGACAGTATCTGCGCTACATAATCTGATACCAGGCGGACGCGTTGGGAGTGTACTGGGCAGAGCTCGAGCTCCCGAGACTGATCCGTGACCCGTGTACTGGGCAGAGCTCGAGCGGGAAAAACGGGCAGTTTCTGCTTGGGATGACCACTGTACTGGGCCGAGCTCGACGTGGCATACCCCTTGTAGACGCGTTTTCCTATATGATATGATATGATCTGATATGATATACTCCGGCTATACGCCGCCTGATACGATACGTTTATGTATGGTGTGACCACTGTACTGGGCTGAGCTCGAGGTGGCACACTTTTTGTAAACATCATATGATTCCCAGGTTGCAGCATTTGATCCGATACGCTATGGCGTTCTGATATGGCATATGAATATAATGTGCACTATGTGTGATCTGCGTCTGGAAAGTAAGTTCTGATACTCTGTACGTCCTGTATTCCAACCGGTATACTATATCATCTGAGTACCCGGTAAGTCCCGTGTTCCTTTTTATATATGACGTCATCTGAGTATTATGTATGTCATACATTCCGGCTGACACATGAGCTAGGTAGGCATAAGTTGTGTCTGGAAACCCTGTACGTTTGGCAACCCTTTTGACAGGTTATATCGGTTTGTATGATTTGTGATGATCTGTATGATCTGGGTCTGGGGAGTGAGTGATTTGATATTCTGGACCATGTACTCATTCTTTACATACTCAGTACATATTCCGTACTGACCCCCTTTCTTCGGGGGCTGCGTTTCATGCCCGCAGGTACAGACGCTTATTGTGGTGATCCGCCAGCCTAGGGTACACAGTCTGCTGCTTGGAGTGCTCCTTTGATCCGGAGCCCATACTTTCGGTACAGAACTCTCTGGTGTATATGATTTCGTGTTTATGGTTATTTTGGGTACGGCGGGGCCCTGTCCCGTCATATGATTCCGTTGTCTGTATTAGAGGCCTGTAGACATGTATGTGGGTCATGGGTCGTGTTTGGTCAGTGATGTTTGCTTGGTTTGTGCCCAGTTTGCCCCTACACTACGTTAATATGATCGATCTATGTGTTATGATATAAATAATGGTTTAAAAGATATGTTTATAATTCGGGACGCACGAGATTCATAATATATAGGCATAAGTGAGATTTGGTGGGTAAGTATATACGAGTGTCCACGTCGGACACTAGTCGCGGCCTACGGGGTTGGGTCGTGACAAAAGTGGTATCAGAGCGGTTTGTCCTCGGAATGTCTACAGGCCGTGTCTCGTAGAGTCCTGTTTATCGGTGTGTTGTGCACCACATATATAAACGGGAGGCTGCAGGACATTTAGGATGTTACCCTTTCTTTGAATCTTAGATCGTGCGATAGAGCTGTGCTATTAGGGTGGCTCTTTTCTAACAGATTGCTATGTTTACAGTGATGCCTCCGAAGAAGGCGACGACTGCCCAGAAGGGCAAAGTAGGAGAGGCCAGTCAGATACAGAGAGTCACCCGGGCTCATACTCAGATTATGCCTGATATTGCACCCCAGTCAGAGGATTCCGCTACGCCATCATCAGCAGACGATCCTGGAGCGGCTCCGTCATTAGCTCCAGAGGCTCCAGCGCCCGAGCCTCCAGCTCCTCAGCCAGGGGCAGAGGACAGGGCGATGAGGGAGGCAGTACAGTTATTGACGAGGATAGTAGCAGGGCAGGCTCGCGGACGCGGGCTGGGGGTTGATGATGTGGATAGGCGTGACAGTTTAAGGGTCCGCGAATTCTTAACTTGTGGTCCCCCAGAGTTCTATGGGTCTAAGCCCGAAGAGGACCCCCATGATTTCATTCGAGAGATGCGGCGTGTGCTGGGACTAGTTAGGGCTTCCGAGACCGAGTCTGTCGAGCTGGCCTCACACAGACTGCGAGATGTAGCGGTAAATTGGTACGAGTCTTGGGAGCTGTCTAGAGGTGAGAATGCTCCCCCAGCTACGTGGGATGAGTTTGTGGCTGCTTTTCTCCGTCACTTTTTGCCCCCGGAGCTACGGCGGGCGCGGGTTGATAGGTTTTTGCAGTTGCGGCAGGGGGGTCGGAGCGTTCGTGAGTATAATCTGGAGTTTGATTCTCTGGCTAGGTATGCACCCGCTATAGTAGCTGATATGGCTGACCGGATGCACCGGTACGTGATAGGGTTAGACCCCTACTTGGTTGACAGCTGCATGGCGATGGCATCGCAGACTGACATGGACATCGCCCGATTACAGGCGTATGCTCTAGGGATGGAAGATCGGCACAAAGAGGATCAGTCAGGTAGAGGTTGTGACAGGAGACAGCCCAAGAGGGCTAGAGTGGCTGGGTATTCTAGGAAACTCTTAGGCAGACAGCCTCAGCAGCAGCACAGCAGTCATTTTTCCCAGCCAGCATGGGATACCCCTCCACAGAGTTCGGGCAGGAGGTCTGGTGACACATGGTACTCCGGGGCAGGACAGAGCTCCAGAGTCTTGAGCTCACAGGTGGACGGAGGTTCCGGTCGGTCGAGGCCACCCAGACCTCGGTGTCCTTATTGTGGGAGACGCCACTCTGGAGAATGTCATTATGCTACAAATGCTTGTTTTTCCTGTGGCCGTCAAGGCCACATTATGAGAAAGTGTCCGTATAGGACCAGTTCGGGTGGTGCAGCCCAGCCCAGCGGGTCAGTTGCTGATTTACCTTTTTCTTCTGTAGCGGTACGCCCTACGGGGCAGAGTGTGCCGACACCATCGGGCCGCGGTAGAGGTCGTGGCGCAGCTTCCGGTTCTAGCGGTCCTTTGAACCGCTTATATGCTTTGGCTAGCCGGCAGGACCCAGAGGCGGCACCAGATGTGTTTACAGGTATATTGCCCACTTTTTCTGAATATATATATATATATACACACACACGCTTTGGTAGGTCCAGATTTTGTTTCATCATGTATTCCTCCCCGATTGCTAGTAGAACTGAGATAAGGCCCAAATTGATAAAATCGTCTGAGGTAATGATATATGTGGATAAAAAGTGAGAGTCGAAAAGTTTAAAAGGGCTAACGCAGTAGTTACATAATCGAAAAAATAAAATAAAAGGGGCCCTCTCTATATCAGAGCGGGACCCGCTACGAGAACTTTCCAAAATTACCGAGACCCCGACTTGTCCTAAATTATGTGACCAAGGCCGTGCGGGGCGGTCGATGCAACTATACCGGCATCAACGCGTCTAAATATACTAAAGTCTCAGGGTTAAGCGTGCTGGGGCCAGAGCAATTCTGGGATGGGTGACCCCCTGGGAAGTGTACAAAATTTTCATAAACGCAGATATAAGAGACCAATGGAAAGTCTGGGGTAACCTAAATAAATTAGAATGTACCGAAAGGTTAGAAACCCTAAATAGGTCGGGTAGGCTAAGGCGAGCTCGGCCGCCGAAGAAAAGGAAGGTGCGACACAGTCCTGGAATTGGAATAAATTTAAATGGCGTTTGAAAATGTATTGTAAGGGAAATGGTAATGAATGTATATGTATGCAGATCACATCCCAGTTACGACTGTTTTGACTGACAGGTGGGCCCCAGCAGTCAGTGTTATGATATATGAAAACTTTGACTGAACGGAACCTAAGGGACAAAGCGAAAGACACGATGTAACTGTTATAAGTAGACTGATGTCGGTTTCACCACTAGTTAAAGCCGGAAAGTCTTAGCGTAATGATATTCGAGAATAGAACTAAGGCGAGTGTGTAAAAAGGGATAATAATTGTGACGGAGTGGCAGAATTTTGAAGGAAATAAGGAGAACTCCCCCGAAATGCTTGTAAAACCCTATAAGGCTAATTTAACATTCGAGGACGAATGTTCTAAAGGGGGGGGGGGGAGGATGTTATATCCCGTGTTTTCGCGTATCCGGAAAATTTGGAATAATTGTGACTTGTAAAGAATAAGGCCCCATTTAGATTTCATTTGACATATATGTTGTTGTTTATGAAAAGTGTTGACGCGGAGACATCGGGGAAGGCTAAGGGCAAAATTGGAATTTTGGAAATTAGTTTCGGGAATTTTAAAATGAGAATTCTAACAATTTGGGCTCACAAAAATTTGAGGAAAAATTGAGGCCCAAAGCCACAAGGTGGCCGGCCATGGTCCATAATGCTAGCCCAAACCCATGTTATTAATTGTCATGTGACTAAGTCATGTGACAAATTAATATAAAGGATTTCATGATCAAGAAAGTTCAAGAACACTCTCAAAAAAATTGAAGAACACCACAAAACAAGGGCATTCGGCCCTAGTGAAAGGAAAAGAAAAAATTTCCTAGCCTTGATTCCAATCCCAAAATCTTGTCTTTCTTGAATTATTGATAAGTTCAAGGCGCTCTTCGACGTGGTATAATTTGTCACGACCCAGCTAGGGGCCGTGACGGGTACCCGGGGCTAGCCACCGAGCACCACTCGTTCTAATACTCATCTTACTCATTTAATGCCCTTTTACCAATTTTATACACGAATTGTAGGAAAATCATATTTTATATAGAAACATAAATACTTATATACATTTGCCTCTCGGCCATCAAAATAATATATACATAATAATAACATCTTGTGAGACCATCTGACCCACACTGCGTATCTACGAGCCTCTACTGACATACTAAACATATAGACGGAACAAGACTCCCTCGTGTCCAAAATATGCATATATACCAAAGAAGAATCATAAGCACCTCCGGACAATGGAGTGCTCTCAATCAACTGACAGCTACTAAGGGTCTGGACCAAGCTCACCTCCCTGCCTACCTGTGGGCATGAACACAGCGTCCAAAGAAAACGGACGTCAGTACGAACATTGTACTGAGTATGAGAGGCATAAATAATAAAGAAAGACAGTGATAATATAATGTGATCATCAATATGAAACATCTGAATCTGAATGACAATCATAAAAGAAGTAATGCATGCTGTCTTACTCATACTCATCATAATTTCATATATGTATAATATGCAAGCTGCCCGTCCATATCGGAACGGTGTGATAATCAATAACATTAGCCCGCGTCCAGGCCTCCCGCGTCCGGGGTACCATCTCATGCCGCCCACTAGTGGTGTCTGCCCATGCCAAAAGGTCATGGTGTATCCGTATAGCTGCCCGCCTTGGCGGTGACTGCCCGACCAACTAGGCGCGGTGTAATATGATCATGACATGCTCATCAAAAATATTTGTAATAATATGCTTATCATAATATGCTTATCATAGTACATGCATAAGACTAAAGATCAACTATACTCTGTCGGGGTGGCGTAAGGTCGTGATCCCCCGATTTCATTATGGAGAAATTATTGACATTCTGCCTCACCTTGAAGGAATTAGTACATAAGGTGGGTGTAAGAAATAAATAGCATCATCGTATCATATCTCTTATCTCTTATCTTATATAGACATTTATGGACTTAGGCTTCTAGCTTTCCGGAAAATAGGAACTCATGAAGAGGAAAAGAACTTATGCTATAGGATTCATGCCATTAGAAATAAAGGACTAGCCTCACATACCTTTGTCGTTTAGCTATGTTATCGTTCACTTGCTCTCCCCCAATGTCACGTCGTTACCTTCACGGGAGAATTTGTATTAACATTAGTTAATAGACTATAAGAACGCGTCATAAATTCTAGAGAAAATTGGGCAGCATTTCCCCTGTAAACTTAACAATCCTCGAAATTCCAACTTAGCCAAACGTCAATCAAAATACCAACAACAACAATACCAACAATTTCATATCAAACTAGACTTAAATCCATTCTTAAATTACTCCCAAAACAGCCCAATATACATTCGGATGCCAATGCTTGTATACACTTCTTTATTTCCGTATATTCATAATATAACAACAACAACTACAGCCAATCCTCCGATATTCCAACCCTCAAAACAATCTATAACGACCATAAAACAGTCCCAAGTATCGGCACAAAACAGCCCGGTATACGCTTTGTATACAATATCTTTATACACTTTATTCTTCCAAATTCAAGAACAACATCAACAACAATATCAACAACCTCATATAGCAATATAATCACCTAGAAATCTCTCAAAGTTCCAATAAAAAAACAACCCTCAAGGCAATCATATCAACCAACTAATCTATGACTTCATAACATAATTCCCTTCACTTTAAACTAGGGAATTCTCCCATGAATAACTTAATTAACAAGAATAGAGTATATTACATACCTTATTGCCCAGAATACTCAACTAAAATCCTAGCTCCAAGCTTCAATAATCAGCCACACATCAAGCACCAAATACTATAATCCTTTCTTAACTAGTTTCCAATTCCTAAGATGAAATCTTGGTTTGATTTGGAGGACTTCAACTTGAAACATTTAGAGAGATTTTAGGAGGGTTTGGGAGGGTTTAGAGAGAGGTAAAAATGAAGAAAAAAAAATCAGATTTTTCGGTTTTTACTTTCCAGATTTTTACTGTTCACCGAGTACTGTTCATCCGCGTCTACTGTTCCCGTGTTACTGTTCATCCGCGTCTACTATTCGCCGAGTTACTGTTCATCCGTAGAATTATTTCATGGACTCAATTTTTTTTTTCTGAGGTGTAACATTCTTCCCCCCTTGGGAACATTCGTCCTCGAATGTTAAACTATTCGGGATTCTACGAAATTTCTCCATATATTTTCCTTTAACTGACTCGGAGTACCATGACCACACTATTCTTGCTTACCTCTTACTCCTCTTTTTGAGTACCCACTTGGTTTCATCGGCGACGCATAAATACTTGCAAGTTACACAATCCTTCTTGCATGATTTGTGTACATAAATTTCTATACATATACAAGTATCTACATTTGTATTCATATTCATATTCGTAATCGTACTCATTTACCCATCAATAGACTTATTTCTGCACAACTCTCACTCTTTGTTTTAGAGTCTATATCTGTCACATCTTGGAGTCTATCATTTCAATCTCTATACTTATATTATCTTTACTCGCTTCCCCCCTTTTAGGGTTCTACTTGTACCATTCTCAAATCCGTCGTCTCACTTTCAAATCTTTACTTCATATATCCCTATTTCACTTACCACATAAGTCATTTCAGCAATGTGTTCACATTCATTATAGCCCTTCATATTCGTATCTCTGTCTCCATGATGCTGTTATTTTATTTTGCTAATAAACTTATCATATTTTACTCGTGCTTATACATCCAATCGTTACTCCAGTATCGTACTCTATTAGAGTTACACTTTTTCCTCCATGTCATGTTTTAGTGCTACTAATCTCCTTTGTTCACTCTATCATTTCTCTTTACCGTATCAATGCCACTCTTATAACTGCCATTACTATCAATTCAATAGTATCTAACTCAACTCTTGTAGTCATTAACGATACTCCTAACTTAATCTCATTCTGCCATTACTCTTTTGCACATCATCTTTTCTTGTTAGGACATATTACAAGCTTATATCTTATCTCCTTTGGATTCTAGGAAAATTTCGGCAGAATTTCCTCTATATTTCTTACTATCCCAAAACCTGCACGCAGAAAATACCAACAATGCCTCACAGGGCCAAGATATATACATATATATAGCATATCTTAGCCACACAGGGCTCCCAATATCAACAACTGTATGGAAATAATGAACTTACCTCGTATGTCCAACTTAAACTGTATCTGTTATACTTTTTTTTTCCTTTAAATATTTGGCTGTATTTCAATCATACCTGCAACATTCATACCATATCTAACATATATTCTGCTTACCGTTACTGATTCCTTTAGCTTCTTCTGTGGGCACCTTATAACTGAACTTATCAATAATACATATATATATTCAATCCATTTTTTTTCTTACTATACTTACAGTAACTTACCTTGATGATAACTAGTTTTCCATTCTGTATATACAAATTCTGATACATAACCTCAATGAAATATTAGACTCTGTAACTTCCAGTAGCATTATTTACCTTCTCTTGTCGACACCACTCTCCTGCTGAAATCAAAGATCAGCATATAAGGGATATCATTTCCTATCTTTTATCTCTATCGCACGATCTAGAGTAAGAAGGAGAGGTAACATCCTAAATGTCCTGTAGCTTCCTGTTTATAAATGTGGCGCGCAACACACCATAAACAAGAATCCACTAGACACGGCTCGTAGACACCTCCTAGGACTGAACTGCTCTGATACCACTTTTGTCACGACCCAGCTAGGGGCCGTGACGGGTACCCGGGGCTAGCCACCGAGCACCACTCGTTCTAATACTCATCTTACTCATTTAATGCCCTTTTACCAATTTTATACACGAATTGTAGGAAAATCATATTTTATATAGAAACATAAATACTTATATACATTTGCCTCTCGGCCATCAAAATAATATATACATAATAATAACATCTTGTGAGACCATCTGACCCACACTGCGTATCTACGAGCCTCTACTGACATACTAAACATATAGACGGAACAAGACTCCCTCGTGTCCAAAATATGCATATATACCAAAGAAGAATCATAAGCACCTCCGGACAATGGAGTGCTCTCAATCAACTGACAGCTACTAAGGGTCTGGACCAAGCTCACCTCCCTGCCTACCTGTGGGCATGAACACAGCGTCCAAAGAAAACAGACGTCAGTACGAACATTGTACTGAGTATGAGAGGCATAAATAATAAAGAAAGACAGTGATAATATAATGTGATCATCAATATGAAACATCTGAATCTGAATGACAATCATAAAAGAAGTAATGCATGCTGTCTTACTCATACTCATCATAATTTCATATATGTATAATATGCAAGCTGCCCGTCCATATCGGAACGGTGTGATAATCAATAACATTAGCCCGCGTCCAGGCCTCCCGCGTCCGGGGTACCATCTCATGCCGCCCACTAGTGGTGTCTGCCCATGCCAAAAGGTCATGGTGTATCCGTATAGCTGCCCGCCTTGGCGGTGACTGCCCGACCAACTAGGCGCGGTGTAATATGATCATGACATGCTCATCAAAAATATTTGTAATAATATGCTTATCATAATATTCTTATCATAGTACATGCATAAGACTCAAGATCAACTATACTCTGTCGGGGTGGCGTAAGGTCGTGATCCCCCGATTTCATTATGGAGAAATTATTGACATTCTGCCTCACCTTGGAGGAATTAGTACATAAGGTGGGTGTAAGAAATAAATAGCATCATCGTATCATATCTCTTATCTCTTATCTTATATAGACATTTATGGACATAGGCTTCTAGCTTTCCGGAAAATAGGAACTCATGAAGAGGAAAAGAACTTATGCTATAGGATTCATGCCATTAGAAATAAAGGACTAGCCTCACATACCTTTGTCGTTTAGCTATGTTATCGTTCACTTGCTCTCCCCCAATGTCACGTCGTTACCTTCACGGGAGAATTTGTATTAACATTAGTTAATCGACTATAAGAACGCGTCATAAATTCTAGAGAAAATTGGGCAGCATTTCCCCTGTAAACTTAACAATCCTCAAAATTCCAACTTAGCCAAACGTCAATCAAAATACCAACAACAACAATACCAACAATTTCATATCAAACTAGACTTAAATCCATTCTTAAATTACTCCCAAAACAGCCCAATATACATTCGGATGCCAATGCTTGTATACACTTCTTTATTTCCGTATATTCATAATATAACAACAACAACTACAGCCAATCCTCCGATATTCCAACCCTCAAAACAATCTATAACGACCATAAAACAGTCCCAAGTATCGGCACAAAACAGCCCGGTATACGCTTTGTATACAATATCTTTATACACTTTATTCTTCCAAATTCAAGAACAACATCAACAACAATATCAACAACCTCATATAGCAATATAATCACCTAGAAATCTCTCAAAGTTCCAATAAAAAAACAACCCTCAAGGCAATCATATCAACCAACTAATCTATGACTTCATAACATAATTCCCTTCACTTTAAACTAGGGAATTCTCCCATGAATAACTTAATTAACAAGAATAGAGTATATTACATACCTTATTGCCCAGAATACTCAACTAAAATCCTAGCTCCAAGCTTCAATAATCAGCCACACATCAAGCACCAAATACTATAATCCTTTCTTAACTAGTTTCCAATTCCTAAGATGAAATCTTGGTTTGATTTGGAGGACTTCAACTTGAAACATTTAGAGAGATTTTAGGAGGGTTTGGGAGGGTTTAGAGAGAGGTAAAAATGAAGAAAAAAAAAATCAGATTTTTCGGTTTTTACTTTCCAGATTTTTACTGTTCACCGAGTACTGTTCATCCGCGTCTACTGTTCCCGTGTTACTGTTCATCCGCAGAATTATTTCATGGACTCAATTTTTTTTTCTGAGGTGTAACATAATTAGTTTAGTGAGAGAACCACGTTTGCGGGAAAGTTGGAAGTTGAAGGAAAGGTAAGAATTCATCCCTTTTAATTGTGTTATGAAGTCTTGTTTGTGTTGTAGTATGTGGGAATGAGTTGATTGTATGGAAAAATTGAAGTTTGCAAAGTGGGTATGGAATATAGAGTTTGGCCGTGTGTGTGTATCAATGTGTAAGTGGAATGAGTTGAATTTTAAGTTGTATTCTAGTTGTGATAATTGTGGAATTTGCATTGGAAATGAGAGTTGAATGAAAATTGGATGAAGTGGAAAAATTGCCATGTTGGCCGTGGGTTATGTTATGATGAAATAATGATGGATTTATTTTATTTAACATGTTAGTTGTGTTGTTGTGATCTTTACAATGCAAATGAAGGTTTAATGATTTGAATTGGCATTGAATTTGCTTGTATGTGATTATGAGAAATTATATGAATTTTGTAAGATTTTTATATAAGTATGGAAGTAAGATTCAAATGCGAATTTTTGTTGTTGTTAAAGAGTTAGGAAGGAAAACAATGTGAGTTGGAAGTTTCGTTACGTTTGTAGAAACATCGGATGGAATATGAAATTAACGGCAATACTTGAATTCATGAATATTGTTTGGAATGCTATTGAATGTATTTGGATGATCTTGAACTAGCTAATGAATATGGAAAATGTTGATGTTAGTTGGATAATGGAAAGTGGGATGGAAGTTGTAAACTATATAGAAAAGTAGACTATTGAGGATATAATGCATTTTTGTGATGATTGTGACATTGTTGATGTTGTTGGGTTGTTGTTGCTGCTATTTGAGCCGAGATAATTCTCGGGGGTGTTATATTTACAGGGGAGGTGCTGCCGAAATTTCGGTAGACAACTATAACTTCAAGTTGAATCCTTAGAATCCATAACTTACAATTGGTAACTTTGACCATTTGTAGATTCCGGGCGAAACGGGATTTGAGTTTAAGCGAGCGAAAGACGCACGTAAGGTATGTAAAGCTAACCCATTCCTTCTTTTGGCATGTCCTAAGTATACTAGGTCGATACTTGAGCCTCGGGGACAGTTCCGTTCATGGAAATTCGAATTTGAATTTGAGTACTATTCATTCAATCTAATTGAATTAGAAAACCTCACATTTTGTTGGAAAATGATCAAACGTCCGTAACTTTGGTAAATGTAATAGAATAGCTTCGAAACTTCCATTGATGATTCCATAAATCCTAATACTTGTGATTCAGGTCCGCCCCCTCGACATGACCCGAGGTGGGCCCACTAATCCCGAGACTCCTTTGTTTGTTCTAATAGGCGTATTTTTGTATAGTGTCGGAAAAAGATTATTGTTATGACTTTGGCTATCATAGAATAATGTCTTGACTGTCCCTGACATTCTAAATTACATTTCGAACTATAAATGTAACTTTGAAAGTAATTTCGTGAAATAAATCCTGTATTGACCAATTGTTCGAACTAGTCTGACTAATGGGCTGATATATGATTATATCAAGTTTTATAACTATTTCGATTTATAAATTGTATTAGTCGCTCATGACTCTGCTCGTGCCCCTTTATTACGATATCGTTCACCGGTTCCCGGGCCGGTTATTGATCACGCGCACTATGACAATTCGACCGTATGCCCTTTTGTTGACATGAGTATCCGGGCATAGGTGTTCCGATACAAGTACTCCGCTAGAAGTATTTTGATATAAGTATCCCGATATAAATATTTTGATATAAGTAATCTGATGTAAGTATTTTGATATAAGTATCCAGATAAAGTATTATGATATGAGTCTTCTGAAATAAGTATTCGACATAAGCATTTTGAAACAAGATTTTTGATGTAAGTGTTCTATTATAAGTATTCTACTATGAGTATTCTGATACAAGTACTCTGATGTGAGTATCCAATATGAATGTTTTCTGTAAACTTTAGC
Source organism: Lycium barbarum (assembly GCF_019175385.1). NCBI lineage: Eukaryota > Viridiplantae > Streptophyta > Magnoliopsida > Solanales > Solanaceae > Lycium > Lycium barbarum. Next base: position 26,436,631 of record NC_083344.1, on the reverse strand, counting down.
GTCTCCAACTTTCGTATACGACATCGGATTGCTTAGAAGTGCCCGAAGAGGTTCCGGTACCAAAAACGCTCATGATCTTTCTGTATGTACATATGGTTCCAAAATCTCTGTTTGATCTGATTCGTAAGGACATCTGAAGGTGCCTGGTATGACTATGACTCTGATTCTCCGAAAAAGGCTTCTGAAACGCTTACGAAGTGTTCTGTACTTCAAACGCTCGTAACTTTCTCATACTACGTTGGATTGACCTGAAATCTGTTCCGAGCCTCCAGGTATCGGTAAGGACGCTTGTCTGTCGAGTCTTGGTTTCCATGTGCATCTGGTTTCTCACTACTCTGCTCGTGCGAGCCTTAGCATGTCTATTCACTGAGCCGGGCAAGGATATGTTATCGTGCGTTGTTCCCCTATGTTGTCCACAGTGTTCTGAAATAAAACCGTGAGGGGTGGTCTGGGCTGAGCTCGATCCCCAAAGCGGACAGTATCTGCGCTACATAATCTGATACCAGGCGGACGCGTTGGGAGTGTACTGGGCAGAGCTCGAGCTCCCGAGACTGATCCGTGACCCGTGTACTGGGCAGAGCTCGAGTGGGAAAAACGGGCAGTTTCTGCTAGGGATGACCACTGTACTGGGTCGAGCTCGAGGTGGCATACCCCTTGTAGACGCGTGTTCCTATATGATATGATATGATCTGATATGATATACTCCGGCTATACGCCGGCTGATACGATACGTTTATGTATGGTGTAACCACTGTACTGGGCTGAGCTCGAGGTGGCACACTTCTTGTAAACATCATATGATTCCCAGGTTGCAGCGTTTGATCCGATACGCTATGGCGTTCTGATATGGCATATGACTATAATGTGCACTATGTGTGATCTGCGTCTGGAAAGTAAGTTCTGATACTCTGTACGTCCTGTATTCCAACCGGTATACTATATCATCTGAGTACCCGGTAAGTCCCGTGTTCCTTTTTATATATGACGTCATCTGAGTATTATGTATGTCATACATTCCGGCTGACACATGAGCTAGGTAGGCATAAGTTGTGTCTGGAAACCCTGTACGTTTGGCAACCCTTTTGACAGGTTATATCGGTTTGTATGATTTGTGATGATCTGTATGGTCTGGGTCTGGGGAGTGAGTGATTTGATATTCTGGACCATGTACTCATTCTTTTACCGCTTGTTTCGACTATAGTTCTGATTTCTATATTCCATGCTTTACATACTCAGTACATATTCCGTACTGACCCCCTTTCTTCGGGGGCTGCGTTTCATGCCCGCAGGTACAGACGCTTATTGTGGTGATCCGCCAGCCTAGGGTACACAGTCTGCTGCTTGGAGTGCTCCTTTGATCCGGAGCCCATACCTTCGGTACAGAACTCTCTGGTGTATATGATTTCGTGTTTATGGTTATTTTGGGTACGGCGGGGCCCTGTCCAGTCATATGATTCTGTTGTCTGTATTAGAGGCCTGTACACATGTATGTGGGTCATGGGTCGTGTTTGGTCAGTGATGTTTGCTTGGTTTGTGCCCAGTTTTCCCCTACACTACGTTAATATGATCGATCTATGTTTTATGATATAAATAATGGTTTAAAAGATATGTTTATAATTTGGGACGCACGAGATTCATAATATATAGGCATAAGTGAGATTGGTGGGTAAGTATATACGAGTGTCCACATCGCACACTAGTCGCGGCCTACGGGGTTGGGTCGTGACACTTTTTACTGGATGCAGAGCCAGTTAAATCAAAAAGGGGAGGAGAACACAAAGAAAGAGCATAATAAAGGTCAAAAGACTAGTCTAGCAGCAGCACAAGTCCTTGAAGCAATAATAGATACAGGCCAAGTGCAGTAAAGGGAATCAATGCAATCAGAGGATCAAGCAAAGGAAAATAACAAGCAATTAGTAACACAATTGGTTTCTCAAACAATGCAGGAACAAGGACAGTTAGTTACACACTCTAAAAGAAAGGATATGGATGGGCAATCTCTCGAACCAAATATAATTGCTGCTACGAGGGAAGGAGATGTGTCACCTAAGTCTCATAAAGGAGCAGGAAGAGGAAACAAGAAATCTCAAAGGGATACAAGTGTTCCACCTAGGAGTACTTATCAAACTAGAAGGACTTTGGATAAACCTAATGTTTAGTAATGAATGCCTTGATATGGAATATTAGGTCAGTGAATACAATGGAGTTTTTTAAAGATTGATAAAGATGCATCATCAATACCACTTTGGTTTTATTGGACTAATGGAACCTTTCTAACAGCCTGATAAGATTAAGGAATACAAAAGAAGACTGGGTATGCATACTGTTGTGGTGAATTCATCTGAAAAAATATGGGTATTTGTGGAAGATTTTTTTGAAGTGCAAATTTTAGCAGATCATAAGCAACAAATTATCGTTAAGCTTAATGGTAATGGGTTGCATGAGGAGATAGTGGTATTTATGATATATGCTAAATGCACAAATAGGGAGAGTTTGGATTTATAGGACAATTGTTCGATAGCTTACCCACGAAGATGGATTTTCTTCTGGTCGGCCACCATAGTACTAAGACTGAAAGCCTGGGGTCTAGAAGATTTGGCTACTAATATGAATAGAACATGGATGATAGCAGCTGACTTTAATGTCATTATGTCTGAGGAAGAGAAGGATGGGGGTCTAGAAGTTGGGGCAAATGAAATTCAAGATTTTAAAGTGTGTATACAGAATTGTGAGGTTCAAAATCTTGGTTTTAAGGGTAGCAGATTCACATGGTAGAATGGGCAAAGTGGAGATGAGTGCATTTTCAAAAGATTAGACAAACGTTTAGGTAATTGAGATTGCAACAAGTTTTTCCAGGCATTGAGGTAAATCATTTGATTAGAACAGGCTCAGATCATGCCCCTTTTTTGATTTCATATTTTGGGAGCACAATTCCAATTAAGAAACCTTTTAAGTTTCTTAATTTTTGGGTTAAAAATGAAAATTTCCTGGATTTGGTAAGAACTCACTACACTACTAATTTTATGGCAAATCCATTTACTCTTTTTCATTTCAAGCTGAAAAAGGTTAAGGCAGCTTTAGTTCAGTGGAGTAAGGATACTTTTGGAAATATTTTCCAAGAGATTGAAACTTTGGAAGATGTGATCAAGGTACATGAGATTCAATTTGAGGTTCAACCTACCCTTCATAACAGAGAAAAACTACATAGGGTGCAGGCAGATATGAATAGATACCTTCATCTTGAGGAGGAATTTTGGAAACAAAAGGTTGGAATGCAATGGTTCCAGGATAGTGATAGGAATACAAAATTCTTTCATGCTTATATCCAAGGGAGAAGGAAGAGATTGCAATTAAGAAGAATTCAGGATCAACAGGGCACATGGTTGGAAAACCAGGAGAAAATAAAGGCTGAAGCTATAAAATTCTTTTCAGAGCAATTTACTAGAGAAGAAGAACCTTTTGATTTTGAAATTCTAGATCAGGTACCATAACTGATTACAGAAGAGCAAAATAGTTGATTCTTGAAGATGCCAATAGAGGAAGAAGTGAAAAAGGTGATCTTCAATCTTAATGGGGATAGTGTTGGAGGACTTGATGACTTTACTAGAGTTTTTTTATCAAGCTTATTGGCATATCATTGGGAAAGATGTAACTGATATGGTAAGAGCTTTTTTCTGTGATACTGAATTACCTATGTTTATCACTCATACTAATCTGGTCTTATTGCTAAAGAAGGATATCATCAACACCTTTTCTGACATGAGACCTATTAGTCTAAGTAATTTTGTCAAAAAAATCTTCTCTAGATTAATTCATGATAGACTAGCTGATGGATTCCCAGATATTATATCACTAAACCAAGATGTTTTTGTGAAGGGAAGAAGCATAGTGGAAAATGTGTTACTCACTCAGGAAATTATTGCACATATTAGACTGAGAACTAAAATTGCAAATGTGGTAATGAAATTGGATATGGAAAAGGCATATGATAGGGTGTCATGGCTGTTTCTCACCAAGGTTTGAGGAAGATGGGCTTTTCAGAAAGGTTGACAGACACGGCGTTTAGGATTATTGACAACAATTGGTACTCTGTGCTTATCAATGGTCAACAACATGGTTTTTTTCCAATCTTCTAGAGGAGTTAAACATGGGGATCCTTTGTCACCTACTTTGTTTATTTTGGCTATAGAAGTGCTTACAAGAAACCTCTACATCAGGTCCCTCAAGTCATAGGGTTTGGTATGCCAAAATGGAGCCCAAAAATTAATCATCTGGCATATGCAGATGATATGATCATTTTTCCTCAGATGATATATTATCCTTACAGTTAATTATGGAAGTTTTGGGGAATATAAAAAAACACATGGACAGAAGGTTAATAAGGAGAAAAGTGCAGTTTATCTACATCACAATGTGCCAGGAGACATCAAAGTGATTGTGGAAGTGGTTACCGGGATAGGAAGAAAAGATTTCCCATTTACTTATTTGGGGTGTCCTATCTTCTATAGCAGAAGGAGAAAAGATTTTTATACCCACACTTTGATGAAAATTATGAATAGACTTCAATCCTGGAAAGGAAAGTTATTATCTTTTGGAGGGAGGGCTGTTCTAATTAAGAATGTGCTACGAGGAATGCCCATTCACTTATTATCTGCTATGAATCCCCAAGATAGTGTTATAAAGCAAATGCACAAAATATTTTCTCAATTTTTCTAGAGTAACACTATTGGGGAAAGAGCAGACACTAGTCCTCTTGGCTAAAGATGTGTATACCAGAAAAGGAAGGTGGATTAGGATTTAGATCGATGCATGATGTATCCATGGCCCTATATTGTAAAATCTGGTGGAATTTTAGAACTCTCCTCTCATTGTGGAGTTCATACATGAGTAACAAGTATTGTAAGAAGGTGTATCCTGTTATTGCACAATGGAAGTATGACACTCAGACTTGGAAGAAAATGATACAGGCTAGAGATATTATTGAACAACATATTTGGTGGTAAGTAAAGATGGAAGATGCTCATAATTGGACAGGGCTAGGAGCACTGTATTATGCTACAGGAACTGATACCTATGATTAAAGAATTCGAAATGTGAATGAAATGGTAGTGGATGGCAAATGGGATGTGGACAAATTGACAGAATCTCTACCTGAAGATATTGTCCAACATGTTATAGAAACTATAATTCCTCATAATGCAGAAAGGAAGATGGATACTCCTTGGTGGTTACTTGATACAAGAGGAGAATTCTCAGTGAAATCAGCTTTGGAATACTTAAGAGTAAGGGGGAAGAAGCAAGAGATCTATAAATATATTTGGATTAAAGGATTACCTTTCAAAATATCCTTTTTATGTGGAGATACTGGAAATTTAAAATTCCAATAGATAATGTGTTGAAGAAACTGACATTCAATTTTGCATCTAGATGTTGGTGCTGTAACAATGGAGAAATCTGGGTTAATGAACATGAAGTCATGGTGAGGGTGATTGAAGGAGAAAATCACGCTTAGAAACTGTGCATGTTGAGAGAGAATTTTGATATTGAAAAGGAAAGGAGATGAAGATGGTAAAGTGATTGAGATACTACTCGAAAACTCCGCCCACAACCATATATTTTTCCAAAAATTAAGCCCCCAAAAATCGCGGTATTGGAAAAGCCCAAGTCTACTACAAATTGTAAAACCTTGCTATGTTAGGTAAATAAGAAACATCACCTATATTTTAATAATATCATCTTATTTAGTTATGTCAAGTGATTTTGGGTCATTTGCACCTTTTCCCCTACTTTGTGCTGATTTCTAATTGTTGCCCCTCAAGACAAATAACTTTTTCGTGGGCCATAAGTTTATATTTACGCATCATAATATCCCACAAGTTATGCGCTGCATGACTTTTTCTCTTAAAGAACTTATGTCCCCTAGGCATAAGTTCAATCTTGAGGGGCAAAGATTAAAGACCATCCCATTTGAAGGGGGAAAAAGGTTTAAAACCATCCCATTTGAAGGTTAAACCGTGCGATTTCTTCGGCGGTTTTTCCTATTTTTACACACATAGGAAGGGAAATAAGTGGGTCGAAAGCCCAAGTTTAGATAGTGAATCTCAACCCTTAACTTAGCTACATTACCCGTGGATTTGCTATAAGTAGCTTTATCTAAGGCATACATACCATTGACTACGTCTTCTACCGTCTCGGAAATCAAGTTTCATTTAATAAAATATATCATGATAGCTTATATATCCAATATAGGAGCAAAAGAAATTTCTTTTTTTGGCCGAGTCCAAGTGAATAATCTCATAGGATAATCATCAATTGATAATCATATCATATTTAATTTGCATGATATTACATGCATTGATATTAGAATGGTCAGCTACTCATACATGAAATCTTGAATAAAAATCGCGTATATTATGAGGAGGAAAATATAATTTCCATCCAAATGATAATGTTAATGACATTTTCATGTTTCAAAATAATAAAATGCAAATTAAATACGACATATTTCTATGAGTCCACCCCTATTTCAGGTGTAACATTGAGTAAATTCGGGTTAAGTGTGAGTACGTTAAGAGAGTGATAATGTGACATTTTAGCCATATGAAATCCTTCGGAGTGAGTTTGGGTGTAGATCAGTTGGGAATTTGAGAAAACTTAAAAGACGAAACTTGTAGGCCTTTGAAATAACTTTCCAACTATATAAGTCTCAGCTCGAACAAAGCTTTGAGTAATAATTTATAATTGTTTTACTAAAATGTCGCAGAGCAGCCCGCTAGACCGATATGCCCTGCAAATCGCAATATGCGGACGCATTTTTGGACGTATTTTGGCCCCAAAGTTTCTAGGTATTCTGTTATAATCTGTATTTCAATGTTTTGCAGCATTTATCTATACGCGGTGCACATCATTCAGCAGAACGGCTCCGCCTATAAATACCAGCACATGAAATTTTCTTAAATCTTTCATTCTACTTCATTTTTGGCCTACTCTATGAGGATAAAAGACCAAGAAATTATCCAAAACTCATAAGCTTAGTTCCTACTGAAACCCCTAGTATTATTTTATTTCATTGTAAATTACACTAGTTCATCCTCCAAACCCTAGATTCTAAAAAGTCGAAGAAAGAGAAGTTGAAGGAATGTTTGGGAATTCTCTTGAAGGTAAGACCTTTGACCTTTTCTGAAGTTATTGAATAAATTTATAATAATTTAGGGTATTAAAACGGATGGGAATCCATGGGTGAATTCTTTGGGATCAAGAACACATTTTTGGGCATGAAAAAGCCCTAGTTTTTTAAGGGTGGAACTCTTAGAATTGGCTAAAGCTTCGAACCTTATAGTTAATCTATATTTTTGAATGATTGTTGAACACAGAAGAATGTGTTTGATAGCCTTTTAGCGGGAATTGAGGTATGTCTATATTTCAAAAACACTCTTTTGAAGTACTTCTGTGTGTGAACCCTTATTTGTGAAGAATGATTGTTTTAGAACATACATTTTGATTCAAATATGATTTGAACAAGGTCATGCATGTGAGATCAAGCCCGCATTGAACCTTATACGTAATCTACAATTTTGTTGAACTTATTTCGTAAACATTGAAGCTTTAAACATGTCTTGCCTGTGGAATGAGTTTTCTTTAAATTTAAACTTAATAAGAGATTGAAGAGGGTTTTAAATTGATTTATGACTATGAAATACCGCTTTTATTGAGAAAATGACGTAAGAAGTGATTTCGGCATATAAGCCATGATTGATGATTCAACTATTATTCCATGAGTTGTATTTACATATATTTCGGCCTGTATGGGCAAGCTGTGCTAGTCCAGAGGACAATTTACTATTATGGATCCTAACACATCACTTTTGAGCATTACTTTTTTAATCTAGAGGATGATTCACCTCTGTGGGAAAATAGCCCCGGCATATCTATTGTTGTGCTAGTCCATAGGACAATTAGCCTTTATGGGATGGTAACCCTGGTGTATCGAATGGTTGTTTGCCCGTGAGTGGCATGTGTTGATTATTTTGTTGCCTTTGAGTTGACTTGTTGATGATTACGGGTTCGTAGGTGAAAGACTTAATATGGTAAACTGTATAATGAGTTGAACTTGATATATTTCTTTACTGTGGGTTCTCACTGATGAGTTTTACTAAGTTTCATAATTTACTCTATTTCTAGATTTCGATTGCTTTCATTGATAGTGTTTACTAATTTTACTATCTTATTTTGATTTGTTAACTATTTCCCCTTAGACACTCACTGAATACCTAGTACTCAGGCATACCATGTCATGACCCGACTAGGGGGCCATGACGGGTACCCGGAGTTGACTATCGAGCACCACTCATTACGCTAGTCACCATACTCATCAATAACACATATAAACGCCAAGGAAATGCATAAATATACATAAGCCCTCACGCCTGCAAAACTGATATACAAAAATGTACTCTGATATATCCATGAGACAACTTCTACCCATGCATCCGTATCTACGAGCCTCTACTAGAGTACTGAGACATAAAGACGGGACAGGACCCCGTCATGCCCATATATATATATATATACGAAAGAATACATCAAAAATGGCACCTCCGGAATAGTGGAGTGCTCCTGTAAATCTGCTGAGTAGCTCCTAGGAATCTGGGCCACCTCCCTGTCTACCCGTGGGCATGAACACAACGTCTAAAAAGAAAGGACGTCAGTACGAGCAATGTACTGAGTATGTAATGCGTGAACAATAATAACATATCAAAAAGATAAGGAAACATCAAGTAAAGAAACAACCTGTAGCTGAATGTCACTTAAGATGGAATAATGCATGCTAACTTACATCGTAAATAACATCATATCAAGTATGTATATATATAAGATGCCCGACCATATAGGTACGGTGTGATCATCAATAGCCTGCGTCCAAGCCTCCCGCATTCGGGGTAACCATCTCATGCCGCTCACTAGTGGTGTCTGCCCATGCCATCTAGACATGGTGTATATGCCGCCCGCCTTAGCTGTGTTTTCCCGGCCATATAGGCACGGTGTAATCTCATCATCATTTCCTTATTATAAAGCATGCGTAAAAACTCAAGGACAAGCTATAACTCTATCGGGGTAACGTAAGTTCGAGAACCCTCGATTCCATTTTGGAGTGCTCATAATCATCGTGCCTCACCTTGAAGAACTGGCATTATAAGGTGAGTCTAGCAACAATGAATAACATCAAGGAATCATTAGCTTCATAAGAATATCATATCATAAGCTTTGATATCTCTAGACTTAGACACATCATCATCATTGTCATATTCATAACGCATCTCTTGTCTTTATTCATGAGAAGCTCTTAACAATCATAGACTCATAGTTTTCGGATTATAAGAGAGTTATTGAAAGATAAGGAAATCATATTGTAAGGATCATGCCTTAGAGAAGAAGGGACTAGGCTTACATACCTTTACGTCTCGCTAACTTTATCAATTAAACGCTTTCCTCCAATGTTCACGATTCTACATTCAAGAGAATTCATACTAGAATTAGATAATCGAAAACATTCTTAAGCTTAAGCTAAAGCTAACGAACATTGAGCAGCATTTCCTTTGTTTCTACAACTTCCTCCATGGGATATAACAACTCCCAAACATCAATAACACACCCACAATATCGTAATCAATAAACTTTGTTAAGTTGGCCATTATTCAATTCTTACAATTCCCTCTCCAAGTCATCCATAACCATGGTTATCGCCCAACGTCGTACTCATCCACATATAATGTTTCTCCAACGTTCTTAATATTATTTATGACAAGATTATACTCATAATATCTCAAGAATTATGGCTCATATCAAACTACTATTCAAGAATATCACAATTTCCATATTTGAACTCCATGTTCTACCTTCTTCCTCATTCCAAGTCTTTCAATCTTCAATATTCTAAATAACGTGAAATGATCATAAAACTCACCTTTGATTGTGAAGGAATCGTTATTGGATAGAAATGCTTCACTTGGAGAAAACCCTAGCTTCAACTTCCAAGAGATTCTTGACTTCTAGCAACCCTAGAGAGCTTCCTTGCACTTGATTTCCTTGGATTAATGATGTTGATCTTTGATTTGCCTTGGATTTATGTTAGAGAAATATGTGGAACCTTCTAGAGGTCTTGAGAGAAGTGGAGAAGTTGGAAGAATGAGAAATTAGAAGTGGGAACACATTCTTATACTTGGAAAATACTCAGCCCGTCGGGAGTTATACGGACCCTTATACGGTCCATATAAGTGACTGTATTTCACCATCAGGGAAATCTCTTTTTTTGTTGGGTTATACGGACCGTATAAGCGGTCGTATAACTCTATTTTTCTGTAGTTAATCTCGTCGTTTCGTTTGATCTCCAATCCTTATGGAACCTTCTTAGCACTTGTTTAGCACTTCATTAACAACCTAAGGAGCGTTATAAATTTTCCTCAAGACATTATTAAATCAACATTAGCTCGGTACTTTGCAAACCCTTTTCAAAACACGACTTATGCTTGACATTCTTCAACGAACTTTCTTCGCTTGCCTCAAATGTCTTTGGAATCTTAATTAGAACCGTTAAGTACTACTTCTTACTTGTAGAAACATCATATACTTCTTTCCCTACATCAGTCTATCTACCATACGACGACATGAAATATTTCGAGGTATAACACTCTTCCCCCCTTTAAGAATATTCGTCCTCGAATGTTAAGTTCTCGAGAATTCTACAGAAATATCGCCAGAGTGTCCCCTGTAATATGGCGCTACCATCCTGTCACAGCAACCCACAATAACATCGCCTCACAGGGCTATAACACAATAGCAAGGAATTATGGCCACACACAACCAAAAGCATTAAAAGAAAGCATTACATACCTCATACTACTGATGTCTCATTTTGAATCTCTTCCGGGGGTGGAAACAAGTGTGGATACTTTGACTTCATGTTTTCTTCCGCTTCCCAAGTCATTTCCTCTAGATTATTGTTTCTCCATAAGACCTTAACTGAGGCAACCTCTTTGTTTCTGAGCTTCCGCACTTGCCTATCTAGTATGTCAATGGGCACTTCTTCATAAGCCAACTTCTCAGCAATCTGGACATCATCTATCGGCATAACTCTAGATGGATCTCCAACACATTTACGGAGCATTGATACATGGAAAACTGGATGGACTGATTCGAGTTCTAGGGTAAGTCCAGTTCATAAGCTACTAGGCCTATCTTGCGGACAATCTTATAAGGTCCAATGTATCGAGGACTTAATTTTCCCTTCTTACCAAATTGCATCACGTATTTCATCGGTGATACTTTTAGGAATACCTAATCATCAACTTGGAAATCTAAGTCTCGCTGATGGTTGTCCGCATAGTAATTCTGGCGACTTTGAACTGTCAACAATTTGTCTCGGATAACCTTGACCTTTTCCACTGCTTGTTGAATCAACTCCGGGCCTATTAGCTATACCTCTCCTACTTCAAACCACCTAATTGGGGATCTACACTTTCTTCCATATAGAGCCTCATACGGGGCCATCCTAACACTAGAGTGATAGCTGTTGTTGTATGCGAACTCAATGAGAGGTAAGTGATCATCCCAGCTACCTCCGAAATCTAGGACATATGCCCGCAACATATTTTCCAGGGTCTGAATGGTGCATTCAGCTTGTCCATCAGTTTGTGGATAAAACACTGTGCTAAGCCTTACCTGAGTACCCAAAACTTGTTGAAAGGACTTCCAGAATTTAGCAGTAAATTGTGCTCCTCTATATGTGATAATAGATATTGGGACACCATGAAGTCGCACTATCTCTTTACGATATAACCTTGCATAATCTTCTGCTGAATATGTGGTTCTAACTGGAAAAAAATGAGTTGATTTCGTGAGTCTGTCAACAATCACCCATATGGAGTCATATTTTTGCCAAGAACGAGGAAAACCTATAATGAAATCCATTTTAATCACTTTCCATTTTGCAGGCTGGAATTTCCATCGCTTGCAACAATCCCCCTGGCTTTTGATGCTCAATTTTCACTTGTTGGCAATTTGGACATTGAGCTACAAATTCTGCTATGTATTTCTTCATTCCATCCCACCAATACATTCGCTTAAGATAGTGATACATCTTTGTCGCTCCTGGGTGAATAGAATACCGAGAATAATGAGCTTCTTCTAGAATACGAAGACGTAGTCCAGCAACATTCGGAACACATAGCCTGTCTCGGTACCTAAGAACTCCATCTGTAGAAATTTCAAATGGCGACTTCTCTTTCTGTGGGATTGTATCTCTATAGTGACTCAATTGGGAATCTTCATATTGGCGCTCTCTCATCTCCATATCTAAGGACGAAATAGCTGGGTTGTGAAGACCAATTCTTGCATCGCCTGAATCAGTTAGACGAACTCCGAGGCTGGGTAACTAGTGGATCTCACGAATTAATTCTTTCTTCTCTGAAGGGACCTCACATAGACTTCCCATTGATTTGCGGATAAGTGCATCTGCCACTATATTTGCCTTCCCAGGGTGGTATAAAATACTCACATCATAATCCTTTAAAAATTCTGACCATCGCCTCTGTCGTAGATTTAAGTCTTTCTACTTGAAAATATAATGGAGACACTTGTGATCTTTATAAATATCGACATGTACGCCGTATATATAATGTCTCCACATTTTCAGTGCATGAATAACCGCCGCTAATTCAAGATCATGAGTCGGATAGTTCTTTTCATGTTTCCGCAATTGCCGGGAAGCATAGGCAATAACTTTACCATGCTGCATCAACACAAAACCTAACCCAACACCATAAGCATCACAATACACAACATAACTATCTAGCCCTTCGGGGAGTGTCAAGACTGGGGCTGATGTTAATTTGTCCTTCAATTCCCGGAAACTGCGTTCACAAGCATCGGTCCACTGGAATTTTGTCGATTTCTGTGTAAGCTACGTTAATGGTGCTGAGATAGAAGAGAATCCTTCCACAAATCTTCTATAATAGCCTGCTAATCCCAAGAAGCTACGGACCTCTGTCGGTATTGTGGGCCTTGGCCAAGTCTTCACAGCCTCAATCTTTTGAACATCTACTCGAATGCCATCAACTGAGATAATATAGCCTAGAAAAGTCACAGAATTTAGCCAAAACTCGCATTTTGAAAATTTTGCATACAATTCTCGAGTCCGAAGAATTCCAAGGACAATACGCAAGTGGTCTGCATGCTCCATTTCTGACCGAGAATATACTAAGATGTCATCGATGAACACGATCACAAATAGGTCTAAAAAGGGCTTGAATACATTATTCATTAGATTCCTAAACACCGCCGGAGCGTTAGTCAACCCAAATGACATCACCCAAAATTCATAGTGGCCATATCTCATTCTGAAAGCTGTTTTGGGAATATCATTTTCTCTAACTCTCACTTAGTGATACCCCGATCTTAGATCAATTTTGGAAAACCATTTGGCACCCTATAATTGGTCAAACAAATCATCGATTCTTGGAAGTGGATATTTATTATTTATCGTCACCTTGTTCAGCTGCCTATAATCAATGCATATCCGTAGGGAACCATCTTTCTTTCTCACAAATAGGACAGGTGCTCCCACGGTGATGAACTGGGACTGATAAATCCTTTCTCAAGCAAACTTTCAATTGCGCCTTTAGCTCTTTTAATTCTGTAGGAGCCATTCTATAAGGAGGAATAGATATAGGCTTGGTGTTCGGCAACACATCAATAGCAAAATCAATCTCTCCTTCCGGAGGAAGGTCCGGAAGTTCATCTAGGAATACATCCGAAAATTCAATTACTTCCGGGACGGATTGAAAAGTCGGTGGCTTTGCTTCGGTGTCATGAACTCGAACTAGATGATAAATATAGCCTTTAGCTATCATCTTCCTTGCCTTAAGGGAGGAAATAAACCTACCTTTTGGAGACGCTGTATTACCTTTCCATTCAAGCACGGGTTCTCCCGGGAATTGGAATCGAACTACTTTGATTCTGCAATCGACATTAGCATAACAAGAGGCCAACCAATCCATGCCCATAATCACATCAAAATCTAACATTTCCAGCTCAACCAAATCGACTTTAGTTTGACGATCACATACCACAATCATACAATTTTGATACACTTATCTGGCTATTGCTGGATCACCAACCGGAGTAGATACCTCAAAAGGTTTAATTGGCTCGGGTTGCACCCCAATGTGCCCAGCAATATAAGGACTAATATAAGACAACGTAGAACCCGAATCAATCAATGTATAAACGTCATGAGAGAATATGGATAGTATACATGTAACCACATCCGGGGAGGACTCAAGATCCTAGCGTCCGGCCAAAGCATAAATACGGGGCTGGTTACCACCTGAATTGGATGCTCCCCCTCTGCCCCTACCACGGATTGCTGGAACCTGGGGAGTCTGCCCTATCGGGCGCACAGACAAGGAGAACGAGCTGCTGATCCTGTGGGCTAAACCCTAACTCTACCACCCATCGATGGACAATCTCGCATCATATGCACAACCTGACCACAGGCATAGCAAGCATCTGAACCACGACGACACTGACCGGAATATAATCTACCACACTGTCTACACTGCGGCACCGGTGGTCTCCACTGGCTAGGATCACCTCCAAACTCAGAACCTGAGACTCTCGAACTCCAAAATAAATAGGGTGATTTAATCTCCTGCCCGCAAACCGAGGAGGTGCACTCGTCCCGGACTGGCCTGAATATCTGGAATACAGTTGCCGCTGTCCCCCTATATACTCACTACTAGCACTGGCCGATCTGGCCCTCTTGCTCTGTCCTCTGTCAATATCAATCTCACCCCTCTAGGGCTGTTGCTGCTCTTCTAAATTTTGGGCGTGATACTGAATACGGGAAATATCCATCCCCTCATGTAATGAATCCGTCAAGAAATCCTTAAACAAATGTGGCCCTAAGCCACTCACAAATATATGCACTCTATCCCTTATGTCAGCTACTATAGTCGGAGCATATCTAGGAAATGAATTAAAGTGAAGGCTATACTCCCGAGCACTCATATTCCCTTGCTTTAAATTTAGAAACCTGTCAGCTCGGGCCCTTCGAACACCGGGTGGCAAATAGTGGCGGATGAAAGTATCTACGAATTCTTGCCAAACTGGGGGAGGTGCATTTTTCTTTCTTGAAGATATCCAATTAGTATACCAAAGAACCACCACATCCCGGAGTCTATAAGATTCCAACTCCACATATTCAGTATCGGAGGCATGGATGATTCTCAACGTCCTCAGCATCTCATCAATAAAACCTTGCGGGTCTTCATTCAGCTTTGACCTAAAAAATTCTAGAGGACTTAAACTCGTAAAATCACGAGCTCTCGCACTAGTGGCTCGATTACCGGGACCTGGACTTTGCCGTTGAGCCTGAGCGGCAACCAACTAAGTCAATAACTGAATAGCCTCGGTCATCTGTTGACTCGAAGCACCCGGTGGAGGAACTGGAGGCATAGAAGCTGGAGCAGAAACACCTTCCTGTTCTTCTAGAATAGGCGGAGTGTGAGAGGTATTGGATGGAGCTTCATTATGAGATTCACCTTCTTCTATATTAGTTGGTGGCTCCCTTTCCATCAGCCTTTCTGTCGTAGCCTTGCCCTTCTGGGCGGCTGTGGCTTTTCTCTTTACCGGCATCACCGAAATCATAACGCACAATTAGGGAAGAGAAAATCTTATAACATGGCTCTATGGAACGATCTAATAAGAAGAAGAATGGTCATTTTTCCTAAATGCCCCGCAGCCTATTGTTTATAAGTGTGGCGCGCTTCACACCAATAAATGAGACTCTGCTGGACACAACTCGTACACACACCCTACGAGGAAACTGCTCTGATACCACTTTTGTCACGACCCGACTAGGGGGCCATGACGGGTACCCGGAGTTGACTACCGAGCACAACTCATTACGCTAGTCACCATACTCGTCAATAACACATATAAAATTCAAGGAAATGCAAAAATATACAAAAGCCCTTACGACTGCAAAACCTGATATACAAAAATGTACTCTGATGTATCCATGAGACAACTTCTACCCACACATCCGTATCTACGAGCCTCTACTAGAGTACTGAGATATAAAGACGGGACAGGACCCCGTCATGCCCATATATATATATATATATATATATACAAAAGAATACATTAAAAATGACACCTCCGGAATAGTGGAGTGCTCCTGTAAATCTAGTGAGTAGCTCCTAGGAATCTGGGCCACCTCCCTGTCTACCAGTGGGCATGAACACAGCGTCCAAAAAGAAAGGACGTCAGTACGAGAAATTTATTGAGTATATAAGGCATAAACAATAATAACATATCAAAAAGATAAGGAAACATCAAGTAAGGAAACAACCTGTAGTTGAATGTCACTTAAGATGGAATAATACATGCTAACTTACATCGTAAATAAAATCATATCAAGTATATATATATATATAAGATGCCCGACCATATAGGTACGGTGTGATCATCAATAGGCCGCGTCCAGGCCTCTCGCGTCCGGGGTAACCATCTCATGCCACCCACTAGTGGTGTCTGCCCATTCCATCTAGACATGTGTATATGCCGCCTGCCTTAGCGGTGTCTGCCCGGCCATATAGGCACGGTGTAATATCATCATCATATCCTTATCATATATCATGCGTAAAAACTCAAGGACAAGCTATAACTCTATCGGGGTGACGGAAGGTCGAGAACCCTCGATTCCATTATGGAGCGCTCATAATCATCGTGCCTCACCTTGATAATAAGGTGAGGCAAGCAACAATGAATAACATCAAGGAATCATTAGCTTCATAAAAATATCATATCATAAGCTTTGATATCTCTAGACTTAGACTCATCATCATCATTGTCATATTCATAACGCATCCCTTGTCTTTATTCATAAGATGCTCTTAACAATCATAGACTCATAGTTTTCGGATTATAAGAGAGTTATGGAAAGATAAGGAAATCAGATTGTAAGGATCATGCCTTAGAAAAAAAAGGGACTAGGTATACATACCTTTACCTCTCGCTAACTTTATCAATTAAACGCTTCCCTCCAATGTTCACGATTCTACATTCAAAAGAATTCATAGTAGAATTAGATAATCGAAAACATTCTTAAGCTTAAGCTGAAGCTAACGAAAATTGGGCAGCATTTCCTTTGTTTCTACAACTTCCTCCATGTGATAAAACAACTCCAAAACATCAATAACACACCCACAATATCGTAATCAATAAACTTTGTTAAGTTGGCCATTATTCAATTCTTACAATTCCCTCTCAAAGTCATCCATAACCATGGTTCTCACCCAACGTCGTATTCATCCACATATAATGTTTCTCCAACATTCTTAATGTTATTTATGACAAGATTATACTTATAGTATCTCAAGAATTATGGCCACACATGACCAAAAGCATTAAAACAAAGAATTACATACCTCATAATACTGATGTCTCGTCTTGAATCTCTTCCGGGGGTGGAAACAATTGTGGATACTTGGACTTCATATTTTCTTATGTTTCCCAAGTCATGATTCTCGATAATTGTTTTGCCACAAGACCTTAACTGAGGCTACCTCTTTGTTTCAGAGCTTCCGCACTTGCCTATCTAATATGGCAATGGGCACATCTTCATAAGCCACATCTCAGTAATCTGGACATCATCTATCGGCATAACTCTAGATGGATCTCCAACACATTTACAGAGCATTGATACATGGAAAACTGGATGGACTGATTCGAGTTCTGTGGGTAAGTCCAGTTCATAAGCTACTTGGCCTATCTTGCGGACAATCTTATAAGGTCCAATGTATCGAGGACTTAATTTTTCCTTCTTACCAAATCTCATCACGTCTTTCATCGGTGATACTTTTAAGAATACACAATCATCAACTTGGAATTCTAAGTCTCGTCGACGGTTGTCCGCGTAGGATTTCTGGCGACTTTGAACTGTCAACAATTGGTCTCGGATAACCTTGACCTTTTCCACTGCTTGTTGAATCAACTCTAGGCCTATGTGCTGTACCTCTCCTACTTCAAATCACCCAATTGGGGATCTACACTTTTTTCCATATAGAGCCTCATACGGGGCCATCCGAATACTGGAGTGATAGTTGTTGTTGTATGCGAACTCAATGAGAGGCAAGTGATCATCTCGGCTACCTTCGAAATCTAGGACATATGCCCGCAACATATCTTCCAAGGTCTGAATGGTGCGTTCAGCTTGTCAATCAGTTTGTGGATAAAATGCTATGCTAAGCCTTACTTGAGTACCCAAATCTTATTGAAAGGACTTCCAGAATTTAGCAGTAAATTGTGCTCCTTTATCTGTGATAATAGATATCGGGACACCATGAAGTCACACTAACTCCTTAAGATATAACCTTGCATTATCTTCTACTGAATATGTGGTTCTAACCGGAAGAAAATGAGTTGATTTCGTGAGTCTGTCAACAATCACCCATATGGAGTCATATTTTCGCCGAGAACGTGGAAAACCTACAATGAAATCCATGTTAATCACTTCCCATTTCCAGGCTGGAATTTCCATCGCTTGCAATAATCCCCCTGTCTTTTGATGCTCAATTTTCACTTGTTGGAAATTTGGACATTGAGCTACAAATTTTGCTATGTCTTTCATCATTCCATCCCACCAATACATTCGCTTGAGATCGTGATACATCTTTGTCGCTCCTGGGTGAATAGAATACCGAGAATAATGAGCTTCTTCTAGAATACGACGACGTAGTCCAGCAACATTCAGAACACATAGCCTGTCTCGGTACCTAAGAACTCCATTTGTAGAAACTTCAAATGGCGACTTCTCTTTCTGAGGGATTGTATCTCTATAGTGACTCAACTGGGAATCTTCATATTGGCGCTCTCCCACCTCCATATCTAAGGACGAAACGGCTGGGTTGTGAATACCAATTCTTGCATCGCCTGAATTAGTTAGATGAATTTCGAGGCTGGCTAATTGTTGGAGCAGCTCACGAATTAATTCTTTCTTCTCCGAAGGGACCTCACATAGACTTCCCATTGATTTGCGGCTATGTGCATCAACCACTATATTTGCCTTCCCAGGGGCGCATAAAATACTAACATCATAATCATGTAATAATTCTAACCATCGCCTCTGTCGTAGATTTATGTCCTTCTACTTGAAAATATATTGGAGACTCTTGTGATCTGTATAAATATCGACATGTACGCTGTAAAAATAATGTCTCCACATTTTCAGTGCATGAATAACCGCCGCTAATTCAAGATCATGAGTCGGATAGTTCTTTCCTGTTTTTGCAATTGCCAAGAAGCATAGGCAATAACCTTACCATGTTGCATCAACACACAAACTAACCCAACACCAGAGGCATCACAATACATAACATAACCATCTAGCCCTTTTGGGAGTGTGAGGACTGGGGCTGAGGTTAATTTGTCCTTCAATTCCTGGAAACTGCTTTCACAAGCATCAGTCCACTGGATTTTTGCCGATTTCTATGTTAGCTTCGTTAATACCGCTGAGATAGAAGAGAATCCTTCCACAAATATCCTATAATTGCCTACTAATCCCAAGAAGCTACGGACCTCTGTCGGTGTTGTGGGCCTTGGCCAAGTCTTCACAGCCTCAATATTTTGAAAATCTACTCGAATGCCATCAGCTGAGATAATGGGGCCTAGAAAAGTCACAGAAATTAGCCAAAACTCACATTTTAAAAATTTTGCATACAATTCTCGAGTCTGAAGAATTCCAAGGACAATACGCAAGTGGTCTGCATGCTTCGTTTCTGACCGAGAATATACTCAGACGTCATCGATGAACATGGTCACAAATAGGTATAGAAAGGACCTAAATACATAATTCATTTGATTCATAAGCACCGCCGGAGCATTAGTCAACCTAAATGATATCACCCGAAATTCATAGTGGACATATCTCGTTCTGAAAGTTGTTTTGGGAATATATTTTTCTCTAACTCTCACTTAGTGATACCCCGATCTTAGATCAATTTTGGAAAACCATTTGGCACCCTGTAATTGGTCAAACAAATAATCAATTCTTGGAAGTGGATATTTATTCTTTATCGTTACCTTGTTCAGCTGCCTATAATCAATTCACATCCGTAGGAAACCATCATTCTTTCTCACAAATAGGACAGGTGCTCCCCACGGTGATGAACTGGGCATGATAAATCCTTTCTCAAGCAAATCTTTCAATTGCGCCTTTAGCTCTTTGAATTCTTTAGGAGCCATTCTGTAAGGAGGAATAGATATAGACTTGGTGTCCGACAACACATCAATAGCAAAATTAATCTCTCTTTCCGGAGGAAGGCCTGGAAGTTCATCTGGGAATACATTCGAAAATTCATTTACTACTGGGACGGATTGAAAAGTCGGTGGCTTTGCTTCGTTGTCATGAACTCGAACTAGATGATAAATATAGCCTTTAGCTATCATCTTCCTTGCCTTAAGGTAGGAAATAAACCTACCTCTTGGAGACGCTGTATTACCTTTCCATTCAAGCACAGGTTCTCCCGGGAATTGGAATCGAACTACTTTCATTCTGCAATCGACATTAGCATAACAAAAGGCCAACCAATCCATGCCCATAATCACATCAAAATCTAACATTTCCAGCTCAACCAAATCGACTTTAGTTTGACGATCACATACCACAATCATACAATTTTTATACACTTATCTGGCTATTGCTGGATCACCAACCAGAGTAGATACCTCAAAAGGTTTAATTGGCTCGGGTTTCACCCCAATGTGGCTAGCAATATAAGGATTAATACAAGACAACGTAGAACCCGAATCAATGAATACATAAACGTCATGAGAGAATATGGATAGTGTACCTGTAACCACATCCGGGGAGGACTCAAGATCCTGGCGTCCGACTAAAGCTTAAATATGGGGCTGGGTACCACCTGAACTGGATGCTCCCTCTTTCCCCTACCACGGCCTGCTAGAACCTGGGGAGTCTGCCCTATCGGGCGCACAGACGAGGAAGAACCAGCTGTTGATCCTGTGGGCTAAACCCCAACTCTACCACCCATCGATGGACAATGTCGCATCATATTCCCAACCTGACCACAGGCATAGCAAGCATTTGAACCCCAGTGACACTGACCGAAATATAATCTACAACACTGGCTATACCGCGGCACCGGTGGTCTCTGCTGGCTAGGATCGCCTCCAAACTCAGAACCTGAGACTCTCGAACTCTGACCCGGACCAGAATAAATAGGGCGATCAAATCTCCTGCCCGTAAACCGAGGAGGTGCACTCATCGCGGACTAGCTCGAATATCTGCAATACTGTTGCCGCTGACCCCCTCTATACTCACTACTAGCACCGGCCGATCTGGCCCTCTTGCTCTTTCCTCTGTCAATATCACGCTCACTCCTCTAGGGCTGTTGCTGCTTTTTTAAATTTTGGGCGTGAGCCTGAATACAAAAAATATCCATCTCCTCCTGTAACGAAGCCATCAAGCAATCCTTGAACAAATGTGGCCCTAATCCACTCACAAATCTATGCACTCTATCCCCCATGCCAGCCACTATAGTCGGAGCATATCTAGGCAATGAATTAAATTGAAGGCTATACTCCCGAGCACTCATATTCCGTTGCTTTAGATTTAGAAACCTGTTAGCTCGGGCCCTTTGAACCTCGGGTGGCAAATAGTGGCGGATGAAAGCATCTACGAATTCTTGCCAAACTGTGGGAGGTGCATTTTTCTTTCTTGAAGATATCCAATTAGTATACCAAAGAACTGCCACATCCCGGAGTCTATAAGATTCCAACTCCACAGATTCAGTATTGGAGGCATGGATGATTCTCAACGTCCTCAGCATCTCATTAATAAAACCTTGCGGGGCTTCATCCGGCTTTGACCCAAAAAATTCTGGGGGATTTAAACTCGTAAAATCACAAGCCCTCGCACTAGTGGCTCTATTATCGGGACCCGCGCTTTTCCGTTGAGACTGAGCGGCAACCAACTGACTCAATAACTGAATAGCGTCGGTCATCTGTTGACTCGAAGCACCCAGTGGAGGAACTGGAGGCATAGGAGCCGGAGCAGAAACATCTTCCAGTTCTTCTAGAATAGGCGGAGTGTGAGAAGTATTGGATGGAGCCTCATTATGAGATTCACCTTCTTCTATATTGGTTGGTGTCTCCCTTTCCATCCGCCTTTCTGTCGTAGCCTTGCCATTCTGGGCGGCTGTAGCTTTTCTCTTTACCGGCATCGCTGAAATCATAACGCACAATTAGGGAAGATAAAATCTTATAACATGGCTCAATGGCACGATCTAATGCCGCCCACTAGTGGTGTCTACTCATACCATCTAGACATGGTGTATATGTCGCCCGCCTTAGCGGTGTCTGCCCGGCCATATAGTCACGGTGTAATCTCATCATCATATCCTTATCGTAAAGCATGCGTAAAAACTCAAGGACAAGCTATAACTCTATCGGGGTGATGTAAGGTCGAGAACCCCCAATTCCATTATGGAGTGGTCATAAACATCGTGCCTCACCTTGAAGGAACTAGCATTATAAGGTGAGGCTAGAAATAATGAATAACATCAAGGAATCATTAGCTTTATAAGAATATCATATCATAAGCTTTGATATCTCTAGACTTAGACTCATGATCATCATTGTCATATTCATAACGCATCTCTTGTCTTTATTCATGAGAAGCTCTTAACAATCATAGAGTCATAGTATTCGAATTATAAGAGAGTTATGGAAAGATAAGGAAATCATATTGTAAGGATCATGCCTCAGAAAAGAAGGGACTAGCCTTACATATCTTTACGTCTCGCTAACTTTATCAATTAAATGCTTCCCTCCAATGTTCACGATTCTACATTCAAGAGCATTCGTACTAGAATTAGATAATCGGAAACATTCTTAAGCTTAAGCTAAAGCTAATGAAAATTGGGCAGCATTTCCTTTGTTTCTACAACTTCCTCCATGTGATATAACAACTCCCAAACATCAATAACACACCCACAATATCGTAATCAATAAACTTTGTTAAGTTGGCCATTATTCAAATCTTACAATTCCCTCTCCTAGTCATCCATAACCATGGTTATCACCCAACGTTGTATTCATCCACATATAATGTTTCTCCAACATTATTAATATTATTTATGACAAGATTATACTCATAATATCTCAAGAATTATGGTTCATATCAAACTACTATTCAAGAATATCATAATTTCCATATTTGAACTCCATGTTCTACCTTCTTTCTCAATCCAAGTCTTTCAACCCTTCAATATTCTAAATAACGTGAAATGATCATAAAACTCACCTTTGATTGTGAAAGAATGGTTTTTGGATAGAAATACTTCACTTGGAGAAAACCCTAGTTTCAACTTCCAAGAGATTCTTGACTTCTAGCAACCCTAGAGAGCTTCCTTGCACTTGATTTCATTGGATTAATGATGTTGATCTTTGATTTTCCTTGGATTTATGTTAGAGAAATATGTGGAACCTTCTAGAGGTCTTAAGAGAAGTGGAGAAGTTGGAAGAATGAGAAATTAGAAGTGGGAACACATTCTTATACTTGGAAAATACTCAGCCCGTCAGGAGTTATACGGACCCTTATATGGTCTGTATGAGTGACTGTATTTCACCATCAGGGAAATATCTTTGTCTGTTGGGTTATACGGCCCCCTTATACGGACCGTATAAGCGGTTGTATAACTCCATTTTTCTGAAGTTAATCTCATCGTTTCAGTTGATCTCCAATCCTTATGGAACCTTCTTAGCACTTGTTTAGCACTTTATTTACAACCTAAGGAGCGTTATAAAATTTTCTCAAGACATTCATAAATCAACATTAGCTCGGTACTTTGCAAACCCTTTTTCAAAACACGACTTATGCTTGACATTCTTCAAGGAACTTTCTTCTCTTGCCTCAAATATCTTTGGAATCTTAATTAGAACCGTTAAGTACTACTTCTTACTTGTAGAAACATCATATAATTCTTTCCCTGCATCAGTCTATCTACCATATGGCGACATGAAATTTTTCGAGGTATAACATACCATCGTTGCTTTGATGGTGTGTCAGGTAACGTAGAAGAGCAGGTTCGTGACGAGTGTACGGAATAGGTGAACTTGCTACTTTCTGGACTTACTGGTGAGCCCACATACTTTTTTGTGGGATACCTCTCTACTTTAGTTTATTGCCTTGAGTTTCCAGGCTGCATCCTGAAGTTAGACTATTCATTTATTCTTCTTAGAATCTCCATAGATAGATGTTATTACTATGGGTAGTTGTTGAAGTCATTTTTTGACTCATTGGATGTTTTTCCACATTTCATGAGTTTCGTTTATATTAGACTTGCATTGATATCTTTTTGCATATGTGTGGGAATATTTTCTTTTAGCATGTAGTAACTTGTTTTAATAAATACTGAAAAATATTAAATGAGATTAACGACTATTTGACTTTATAAGGTGCTTCTGATGTGGTTCCATAGCATCGGATGCCTGTTGCATCAGGGTCGGGTTTGGGTTGTGACAAGCTTGTTCTTAGAGCCTAGATTTAGAAATAACATAGGATTTGTCTGTGTCTTTGGAGTTGTGTCTAGTGGAGTCTTCCTCGTGCAACTAGATCACCTGCATGATCAAAAGACTACCAGGACATTTATAGGTGTTTCTTATTCTTCTTGATTCTAGGTTGTGCTATAGAGCTTGAACTTCCTTTAGGATCGTTCTGATGTGTTTGTTAACTCATGTCTCGCAGAAATGGCTTTAACTCGTACATGAGATCCTAATCAAGGAAACAATGGTGCTCCTGGTACATCGTCAGGCAGATGACCTGCAAGGGTCACTAACCATACCGCTACTGAGGCCAAGGTTGGGGTTGAGAACGGTAATGTAAACCAAGAGCCACAACAAGCTCCAATTATTTCGGCTGCCCCTGCTACAGGCATGGGTGGCATTAGGTCGATGCAAAATGTGATCCAAATGCTTACCACTCTTATGGAATCTCAACACCATCTTGGGGGTGTGGATCCGACCCTTGTAGGTGGAGAAAGACTTAAGAACATTTTAGAACTGAATTTGCCCAAGTTTTATGGTTTGCATACAAAAGATGATCCCAGTACTTTATGGATGAGGCATGTAAGGCTCTTACAGCTATGGGGTCCCATGGTTCTGAAGCTCGCAGCATATTAGTTGAAAGATGTTGCTCATGCTTGGTTCGATTCATGGGAAAGTGAGCAAGGTACCATTGCTCCGGCTCCCACTTGGGCAGAGTTCGAGAAGGCATTCATGGAGAGGTTTTTTTTTATGAGGAGATTTTTGCTCTGGCTACTAAGTTTGAGAATATTGAGTAAGACACTATATCTGGTGGTAAGTATAGTATGAAGTTTACTCGATTGGCAAGGTATACAATGTATATGATTCTGACAGAAAAGCATAAGTTGAGAAGATTTATGCGTGTTTTAGCACCACATATTAAGTATGCGTGTGTTGCTACTGCTATGTCCCTACTTGCACCTTTTCATCCTTGGTTAGGTTTGCTGAGCAACAAGAGAATTGGAGAAATCAGGACAGGTTAGAGAGGGAGCAGAGTAAGAAGGCTGGATCAACGGGTGGTTTCAGTGGCTCATAAAATGGAGAGAAACATAAAGGGTAGTCTATGCCTGCGCAGTCTGGCACTTATTCTAATGCCAGTGTTCCATCTGGTATAAAGGATTCGAGAAACCACAACAAAAAAAACATTCTCAAAATAGTAACTGACCTTAATCTGGATGAGAGGATCGTGTTATGGTATAAGGGGTCATATCAAGAAACATTGCAGGAAGTGGCTACGTGAAATGACTATCTCTTTTGGCCAGAGTAATTATTTGTCTGCTCCTGTTGCTACAAAGAATCTGCCTGCTCGTAATGCTAATAAAGTTCCTAATGCTTGTGGTCATGGAAGAGGTAAATGATTGCTAACACTGCTAATGGAGGTCAAGCTCGACTATATGGTTTAGCTCATAGAGAGGCGGCAGAAGCCTCAGATATTGTGGTTACAAGTATTCTCACTATTAGCTCTTTTGATACACATCCATTGATCGACCTTGGTTTGAATTTTTTTTTATGTGACACCATACTTTGCTCTTGATTTTTGGGTAGAACCTGAACAATTGTTAGAACCCTTTTCTGTGGATACCCCTGCTGGTGTCCTTGTTATTGCTTCTAAGTTTATAGAAATTGTGTAGTTGTAGTTAAAGGTTTTGAGACTACCGCTAACTTGTTTGAACTAGAAATGGTAGGTTTTGATGTGATTATAGGGATAGATTGGCTATCCGTGTGTTATGAAAATGTGGATTGCCAGCACAAACTAGTTCGCTTCGAATTCCCTAATGAACCTGTTATTGTGTGGATGGGTGAAATTGCTAAGCTTCGAGGTAGGTTTATATCTTATCTTAAGGCTCATAAAATGATCTCAAAGGGGTGTACCTCTCATCTAGTTGTTATTAGTGTCACTCAGGCCGTAATAGCTAAGTTTAAATCTGTTCCTGTGGTTGATGAGTTTCTCAAAGATCTCCCAGGAATTCTGCCTGAAAGAGTTATTGATTTTAGGATCGATGTTATCCCTGATACTCAACCAATATCTATTATGCTATATCTTATGGCTCCAGCAGAGCTACATGAATTAAAGGGCCAATTGAATGACTTGTTTGATAAAGGTTTTATTCAACTAAGTACCTCACCTTTTCTCCAGTCTTGTTTCTCAGAAAGAAGAATGGTTCTCTTCGGATATGTGTTGATTATCGTCAACTTAATAACCTGACCATCAAGAGTCTAGTAGGAGCAGTTGTAGCTTTACCAGTTGTACCTATTCCAATTGCCTAGGATAGATGACTTGTTCGACCAACTACAGGGTGCTATTTTCAAAGATTGACTTAAGGTCTGGGTATCATCAACTGAAAATAAAGAAGTAGGATATTCCAAAAATATCTTGTCATCTCGTTATGGGCATTTTGGTCATGTCCTTTGGTCTAATAAATGCACCTTATGTGTTTATGGATCTGATGAATCGTGTATTTAAGCCTTTCCTTGATCATTTCATTATTATGTTTATTGATGATATCCTCATGTATTCGAAGAGCCGTGAAGAGCATGCAGGTCACTTGAGAATCACCTTGAAAACACTTGAGGAGAACAAACTTTATGCACAATTTTCTAGGTGTGAATTCTTGCTTAACTCTATGTCATTCTTGGGTCATGTGGTGGCTAGAAAGGGTATCAATGTTGATCCTCAGAAGATTGCAGCATTAAGGACTGGCTAAGACCCAAGAGCACGATGAATATTCATAGCTTCTTGGGTTTGTCAAGTTACTAACAGAAGTTTGTGGAAGGTTTCTTATCTATAGCTATACCACTGACGAAATTGACTCAGATAACTATTAAGTTTCAATGGTCTGAAGCATGTGAAAAGAGCTTTCAAGAGCTTAAGGTGAGATTGACTTTAGTTCATGTCCTGACCTTACCTTTAGGGTTAGGGGGTGATGTAGTTTATTGTGATGCCTCCAGAATTGGCTTGGGTTGTGTGTTGATGCAGAAGGGAAAAATTACTGCATATGCTTCGCGACAGTTGAAGAAGCACGACAAGAATTATCCGACTCATGATTTGGAGTTAGTCACTATGGTTTTCTCTTTAAAGATTTGGTGTCAGTACTTGTGTGCCGAGCACTGTGATGTATTCATAGATCACAAGAGCTTGCAATATATTTTCAAGTGGCTAGAGTTAAATCTCAAACAAAGAAGATTAGAATTATTTAAAGATTCTGAGTTGACATCCTGTATCACCTTGGCAAGGCGAATGTTGTTGCTGAATCCTTGAGCCATAGGTTAATGGGTACTCTTATGTATCTAGGATCTCATAAGATGCAAATGAGTAGAGAAACTCAAAGACTTGCTAGTCTTAGGGTTTGACTTGATGAAATTGAAAATGGAGAGTTGGTGGGAGTTATTCAAGCGCGATCCAACATCATGGAAAGAAGTAAGTCTAAGGAATACGAAGATCAACTTCTGGTGAAGCTACGAGATGGAGTGGAAAAAGGTGATTACACTTCATTCACCATTGATGCGGAGAATAATGTTCTAAGGTTGCAAGGACACTTATGTGTTCCTGATGTTGACAGTCTTCAACAAGAATTAATGGTGGAAGTGCATACTTTCAAATACTCAGTGCATCCGAGATCCACCAGGATGTATAAAGACTAAAAGAAACACTATTGGAGGAAAATCACGAAGGTAGATGTATCAAATTCCGTGGCTAAATATTTGAACAATCAACAGGTGAAGGTCGAACATCAAAGGCCTGGTAGGTTGGCTCAGAATATTGAGATCCCTCAATGGAAGTGGAAGATGATTAATATGGACTTTGTCTTGGGTTTACCCCGCACAAAGGCTAGGTTTGACTCTATTTGGGTGATCGTAGCTAGACTCACAAAGTCTGCACATTTCCTTCCTTTAAAGACGACAGATACTGCGACAAGTTATGCATGTTATATTTGAAAGAGATAGTCAGGTTGCATGGGGTTTCGATGTCTATCCTATCTGACAGAGGTACGCAAGTCACTGCTCATTTATAGAAATCATTCCAAGAAGGTCCAGGGACTCCAAATCTAAGCACTTCTCTTCCATTCCATTGCAAAAGGAAAAAGATATTGAATGATAGATTCACCATTGAGAAAATTAACCCCAAAAAGATGAATATTGTGGTTTTGTAACAGTGGCAGATCAAACAAGAACTTGATGAGGGAACGGGCAGGCAGAGAGGACTATCCAAACTCTCAAAGACATGTTGAGAGCTTGTGTGATTGATTTGGAGGAAATTGAGATGAGCATCTACCTCTTGTGGAGTTTGCTTAGCTATCAAACGAGTATTCAGATGGCTCCTTATGAAGCACTATATGGATGGCATTGTAGGTCGCTAATTGGGTGATTTGAACCTGCAAAAGTAGAATTATTGGGTCTTGAATCGGTTCATGAAGTGATTGAGAAAGTGAATCTCATTGTGCAATGAATTAAGACATCTTAAGAGTTGGCAAAAGTCTTATACGAATATGAGGCGTCGCGAGCTAGAATTTGTGGTTAGTGACAAGGTATTTTTGAAAGTGTCGCCATTGAAGAGTGTGATGTGGTTTGGTAGGAAGAGAAACCTTAGTCCTCATTTTATTGGCCCTTATGAAATTGTGAGAATAATTGGGAAGGTGGCTTACGAATTGCAGTTACCAGCCGAGATTTCTATGGTGCATCCTGTGTTTCACATTTCATTGTTGAGGTTCTATAAAACCAATCCTTTCTATATCTTAACTCATAAAGAGATCAAATTCAATAAGGGGTTATCATATGAAGAAGAACCTATGCAAATCTTAAATCATCAAGTTAGGAGGTTGAGAACTAAAGATTTAGCTTATGTTAAACTGTTGTGGAGAAATCATAATTGTGAGGAAGCAACTTGGGAAGCTGAAGAGGAAATAAAGAAGAATTACCCTCACTTATTCCCCATTTCAGGTATGTGTTAAACCTCTTGGTTAGTGAACCTTTGCAAATATGGACAAAGGGTGTAAAGATCCCTTAATTCGTGTTGAGGCTTGATTTTTGTAGTTGTGGGAGTCCTTGTGACGACCCTATTCTTGTTGTTGGGTTGTTACTTAAGTTTTAGTTTGGGATAGCTCATAACACAAAGGGAACTCTGGCGGAATTTCTGAAAATTTGGGGATTTAGTGATAATTTTAGGTTATGACTCTCATTTGGGGATGAATGATCCTAAGAGGGGGGTTGGGGGGTGGGGATAATGTAACATTCCGTAAATTCGGATTACTTGTGTTTATGTTAAAAGAGTGATAATGTGAAATTTTAGCCATATGAAGTCCTTCAGAGTGAGTTTGGGTGGAAATAGTTGTTTTAAGATCAAGACAATTAGTGAGATGCATATGATTTGATAGAATCGCCCAAGTTTACGGCAGGCCTTACTTTTAGCTGGATTTGCGTGTAGATCCATTGAGAATTTGAGAAAACATAAAAGATGCAACTTTTATCCCTTTGAAATACCTTTCTGACAATAGAAGGCTCATCTCAAACGGATCTTTGAGTAAAAGGTTATGGTAGTTTTACTAAAAGGTCGCAGAGCAGTCCGCTGGACCAATATGCGCCGCAAATTGCAATATGCGGCCGCAATTGTGGGCGCATTTTGGCCCCAAAGTTTCAAAGTATTCTGTTATGATCTACATTTCGATTTTCTGCAGCATTTTACAATATGTAGTACAAATCGTTTAGCAGAACAGCTCCGCCTACCAATACTAAACATGTGAAATTTTCTTAAATCTTTCATTCTACTTCGTTTTTGGCCGACTTTTTTAGGAGAAAAGACCCTATAACTTCTTCAAACCTCATAAGGTGAGTTCCTACTCAAACACCAAGTATTATTCTATTTCATTAACGTGGATTAACAGTAGTTCATCTTCCAAACCCGGGATTCTTGAAAATCGAAGATAGAGAAGTTGAAGGAATATTTGAGAATTCTCTTTAAGGTAAGACCTTTGATATTTTCTGATGTTATTGAAGGGTTTCATACTAATTTAGGGTATTATAAGTGATAGGAATCCATGGGTGAATTCTTGGGGATCAAGAACACTTTTTTGGACATGAAAAAACCCTAACTTCTCATTTATGGGCGGGAACAATTAGAGTTGGTTAAAGCTCTAAACATTATCATTAAAATCTATTGTAGAATGATTTTTTAATGTGGAAGAATGCATTTGATATCCTCTTAGTAGGAATTGAGGTATGTATTTATTTCTAAAACACTCTTTTGAAGTACTTCTGCGTGTGAACCCTTATTTGTGAATAATGATTATTTTAGAACATACTTTTCGATTCAAATATGATTTTAACAAGTTTATGCGTGTGTAGGGTCAAGCCCGCATCGGACCTTATACGTAATTTATGATTTTGTTGAACTTACTTCTTAAAGGTTGAAGCTTTAAACATGTCTTGCCCGTGTAATGAGTTTTCTTGAAATTTAAACTTAATAAGAGATTGAATAGGATTTTTAAATTGATTTTTGATTGTGAAGTACCTCTTTTATTGAGAAGATGACTTGAGAAGTGGGCTGATAAGCCATGATTGATCGGCTAATATGCCATGACTAGTATTTTCTTGTGTTTGGGCATGTATAGGCAAGCTGTGCTAGTAGAGAGGATGATTAGTCGTTATGGGTCCTAACGTATCGCTTTTGAGCATTGTTGTGTCAGTCCAAAGGATGTTTGACCTCCGTGGAAAAATAGCCCTGGTGTATCTATTGTTGTGCTAGTCCAGAGGACGATTAACCTCTGTGGGATGATAACCCCAGTGTATCGAATAATTGTTCACCCGTGAGTGGCATGTGTTGATTCTTTGATTGCTTATGATTTGTCCTGTTGGTGATTATCGAACCATAGGTTAAAGACTTAATATGGTAAATGATATAATGAGTTGAACTTGATATATTTCTTCACTATGGGTTCTCACTGATGATTTTTACTAAGTTTGATAATTTAATCTATCTCTGGATTTCAATTCTTATCATTAATAGTGTTTACTGATTTTACTATCTTATTTTAATTTGTTAACAATTGTCTCTTAAACACTCATTGGGTTTTCAGTACTCAGGCATACCATTGTTGTTTTTTATGGCGTGTAGTTAACGTAGAAGAGCAGGTTCGTGACGCTTGTCCGGAATCGGTGAACTTGCTGCTTTTTGGACTTCTTGGTGAGCCTACAGTCTTGTTCGTGGGACATCTCTCTACTTTAGTATATTGCTTTGAGTATTTGGGCTGCGTCCGAAGTTAGACTATTCATTTATCCTTCTTAGAAGCTCCATATATAGGTGTTATTACAGTGGGTAGTTGTTGAAGCCATTGATTGACTCTTTGGAAGTTTTTGCCACATTTCAAGAATTTTGTTTATACTAGACTTCCACTGGTATTTTTTCGAATACATGCGGACATGTTTTCTTTTAAATCGTAGTAACTTGTTTAAATAAATACTGAAAAATTATTAAATGATATTAACGACTGTTTAACTTTACAAGGTGCTTTTGATGTGGCTTCCTAGCATCGGATGCATATTGCGCCAGGGTCGAGTTTGTATGCCATCAGGTATATTATTGTTGAACATCTCGAGGCCTAGCTGTCACAGATAATCACATTTAACAATATAACAAACTCAAAAATTTAGTAAATTTTCAAGGAAGAGAAGTGCTGCAAAATATATATGTGCTCAAAAGTTCTCTTAAAACAACATAACAAGCCTATCGTTCTTATATCAATTGTATATAATATCAAGTCAATTTAAGAACACATTTTTCAAAGTTAACACAAATAGTAGCTCTTATCCAGAGTTTGATGCATCTTATTCTGCAAAAGTCAATATTAGTTTTGAAAACTGCCAAGTAATCCTTTATGAAATCTTGGGTGATTCAAGTCCTATTTCTTTTAGCATTCAATATAAGCACAACGTTGGTAGTCTGGATGAGACTGTTGAGGTCATTAATGCAAAATATGTGGTGGATGAGGGATGGAAGAGTCATTATCAACAAAATCACATTGCCATTAATAGTTCGGATTTGTCACTTTAGCTGGCTAACCTTTTTCAAAAGTGCAATGAAATTTGGGTGGAATTGAAAAGTCACAGCACCAGTGGAGTTAACTCAAATGAATGGTAAGATATATTGTATGTATGGTGATGGAGAAGAAGAAAAGAGTATAGAACTTATGATCTAAACTGTTATATGTACTTTTCGTTAAACTCTTATATGTACTTTTGTTTCTGACTAGTACTTATTTACCTTTATCTGCAAGTTATTTTGCTCTCAGACCTTCTAGTAGATTAAGCTGATTTAAGAATTATAAACTAGGCTTCTTGACGGAAATTGTATGAAGAGAAGTTTTCTCTTGCTCTTCTATGTTTGAAAATGGATTAGAGCTGGTTTCTATAAGTAATTTGAACTGTACTAATTCGTGTTGGTTCTTGCTTTATTTAGACCAATTCAATTGGAGAAATTATAGTATTCACCAAAGATATCAGTGCTTGTTTTCTGAAGATCTCGACCCCGAACAAGAGGATGACTTCATGGCACACGTGAGATCTTATTTTTTGATGGGCAAGACTTCAATTTAGTATATGATGGACTAGCTATAATTGGTTTCTGAAAATTTGTCTTTAATAAAACTACATGAACCCTTTTAATAATAGTTATTCGATATATTAGTTATTTTTTCCTGTGAAGTTTTAATATGTGTTAAAGAATCTTTATAACCAACTATTATTAGATAAAATAATATCAAATTTTGTGCCAACCATTTTATCAAATCAACCTAACCAAATGAGTCCTAATGATTTAAGTTATCCTCACGGTGTGTAAATATTTTACACTATCAGTGTGATTACCTATTATAATGTTTTAATTACTTTTTGTACCAGGTTGCTATTTAATGCTCATTAATAAGAAAACAATAATGGGGCAAGAACAATGGATCACGTACCTCTTTGATGCAGCGGAAGTTATTATAATTACCACCAAAAGGATTTCCACAAGTCAAACTTCGATTCTCTAAGAAACGAAGTTAGTATTCCACGAAGTAAATGTATTTTCTTTGTGTGCATTTTTAGGGAGATTTAGAGAAGAAGAAATTTGGTATTGCATCCCTTATACGTTGTTCTGATCTTATTGAGAAGGGAGGTAGAGGTTATGGAGAATAAATCACCCCTCTATTATCCACGTAATACGGTTTCCTTTAGTGGGAGTTATCTGATTTAAAAATAACTTCTCACATAATAACCTTTTTTATTCGTTATCTCTACTAATGCGGTCGGGTCAGCCCATATGGAGCGACCCGCAATCCAATATCCAACATCTCCCACTTCGCTCAAGGTGGGCTAGACCCAAGCAATCACCATGTAAGCATTACACACAATTCATACCAAAAAATAGTTCATGCGACCAGTGAGCATCAAGAGCTACAATATTCTGTAACCTATTGAGGTTGTACAAAATCTCAATATGTGAATACATACAAGTTAAATTACTAATTTCTTTAATTGTCTTCCCTTTTTACTCGAAACTATCTATTCCAAATCAACTGTTTTTCTATAAATGCACTTCATTGCCGAATCACTCATCACTATTAGTGATATGCTAAAGTAGCAACACTGATTGAAACTTCAAGAAATGGTCAAAGGTCAAAGGGTATTCCAATGAAAAGTTAATGTAACCTTTCAGGGTCCCACATAATGAAGAAGCAGGGATCCATTCTTCCATTAACCCATTGGTCGCTACGCACACGCGGTATGAAACACATGCTACGATGTTCTCACCTTATAGTGGAGTGCGTGCCTCATTCATTTACAAATTCAACACTGTACAGATCTTGGTCCAGACACCTCTAGATGTCTAACCCGAGCTTCTCTTTTCGACAATCCTCAAATTCATCTTTTTAGAGAAACTTATATCTGGCTTACAAAGCAAGTCATAATATGGTGGTAGAACAAATCTCTACACGTTCCTCAACGTAAGAGGCGATTGCTTGTGTGTGAGAGCCAATCTCGCGACTTGTTCGATACACTTTATCAATAAAATTACATCATCACATGCATATAAGATATGAACATAAATTCAAGAGTCAAATATTGATGATAATATTGTAACAACCAAGTCATTTTATAATACAGAAATATGATCATATCCTGTGCAAACCTAGAGCCATAACATGTTTCTCAAACAAGTCTTTAGATATCGCCTTTGTAAAAGGATCAGCTATCATTTCTCGCGTAGGTATGTGTTGTAAAGTTACTTCTCCACCTGCTACTGTGTCTCTCACAAAGTTATAATTGATGTCAAAGTGTTTGGTTTTGCTGTGATAGTTAGGTCCTTTGCGTATGCAATATCCGCTTAAATACCAGAATATAAAATCATTGATCCTTGAGAATTCTTTGCAACTCCCAAATGCTCAAAGAATCTTTTTAACCATATAGCTTCTTGTACTACAGATCCACAAGCTACGAACTCAGCTTCAATAGTCGGAAGGGCCGTGCAAGTTTGTTTCTTATTCTTCATGAAATAGCACCAACATTAAGTACGAAAGCATAACCGGATGTCGATTCTCTATCATTCCGGTCACCAGCCTAATCAACATCTGTATACACTGTTAAGTGTAAATCATTTCCATAATTCCACTATAACATAGTGAATAATCAACAGTTCCTTTTAGGTATCGAAAGATCCTCTTCACAGCTTTTCAATGATCTCTTCTAGGATTGGACTGCTATCTGCTAACGAGACCTATGGCATAACAAATGTCCGGACGAGTACACATCATAGTATACATCAAACTCTCGACATCACTTGAATATGGAACTCGAGACATGTCTTCTTTTTCTTTTTTAGTCGTTGGACACATTTCAAGGCTTAAAGTCTCACCTCTAGCTATAGGAGTATCCATGGGTTTGCTACTATTCATTCAGAAGTGTTCCAAAATTTTATTTATATAACTTTCTTGAGATAGACTAAAAAACTTCTTGGATCTCTTTGGATCTTAACACCCATAGTCTGCTTCACCTATGTCTTTCATGTCAAATAACTTTGAAATCCATGACTTGATAGTTTTCACATACTCCTGATTATTTCTGGCTAATAAATTATCATCCACGTAAAGAGAAAGAATTACAAACATTCCATTGGACTTCTTCACATAGATGCAGCGGTCTTCATCGATCATGGTGAAATCATATGAAATCACCTCCTTGTGAAATCTCAAATACCACTGTCTTGAAGACTGCTTTAGGCCATAAATAGATCTTTTTAATTTACAGACTTTCTTTTCTTGGCCTTTAACGATAAAACATACAGGTTGTTCCATGTAAATTTACTTATTTAGTTATCCATTTTAAAAAGCTGTCTTCATGTCCATTTGGTGTAACTCTAGATCCAAACATGCAACAATAGGCAAAAGTAAGAGAATTGAGGTAAACTTCACAACTGCTGAAAAGGTTTCCTCATAATCTATTCCAGCTTGCTGGGTAAAAGCTTTTGTGATCAATCGTGCCTTGTATCTTTCTACTAACCCATCCTCTTTGTGCTTAATTTTTAGAACCTATTTGTTCCCAATAGCTCTTCGCCCAGAAGGAAGGTCAACCAGTTCCCAAACATTGTTGGTTCTCATGGACTCCAATTCGATTTTAATTGCTTTCATCCATTCATCTTTTCCAGGGCTTGCCAAAGCCTCAGTAACAGAATTAGGTTCATCCAATTCTGTAGGAGATACCAAGAAAACATAATGTTCAATCCTTTAAGTGTAGCGGTTTGTATTTTTTCCGATTTGTATTTGCACTTGCCTCATTTAAAAGGAAAGTGTCCCTGGGAAGTACGGTTGTCAATCGTACCAGGAAAAAGGAAAAATATACCTCTACGTGATGATGCTCTAAATGGACTTTATTTTTAGAGTCGCCATCTAATTTTTAGGAAATTAGAAAAAACCAATTCGAAAAGGGTTCATTTAAAACAACTAAATTTTAAAAGAAACCTAATCTAACCAAAGTATGGGTAAGGGTTCTGGTGATCCCCCGTGGAAGGTGTTAGGTACCCCGGTATTAAAGATCCGTAAAATACGGTTGACCTACGGGTTCTAATAGTATGCCTTTGTAGATATGAATTGTTTATAGTGAAAAAAATTATTTTAGCTTATATTTCCACAACAAAGAATTTAGTCATTCATACAAAATACATCACATTTCAAGAAACGAAAGTGGTAAAGTTTTGTCCAAAATTGGGCGTTTGGGTTTCTGACTAGAACACCTAGGTTAAAACCCGAAGGCGTTAACCTAAATAAAACACTACGTAAGCTCACCCGAATTTTTTAGAAAAAAGGTTTTTAGTTTTTATAAAATCGTTTTTTGGCATACTATTATTATCCATACTTTAACTATATTTTATATATTTTAGATCTTTAGTCCATCCAAAACATATTTTAAGTCCATTTTGTCCAAATTGTCCATAGGTACAGTGTCAATTTGTCCCAATGTCCATAAATTTGCCAAGTTATTTTTTGTCAAGAATCATGATTTGCATAAGAAATGTCCATTTTTATTCATAGGGCGGTTTTGGTCTAAAAATCAATTTTTTGCACGTTATCATTCATCAAAAATCAGTTTTTTATATCTTAAAAATAGTTTTTGGCAACTCTAGATTCGTGACAATTTTTTTAAAGGGTTCCAATAAACATATTTCATCAAATAAATAATATAAAGTGAGGGAGTTAGGCCTACCAAGCCCAACAGAAATAAAATGCAATTATGTTCGCTCCAAATCCGGTCCAAATGCTTAGCTTGTCCATTATGAGGTTGACTCGATCTAAGTGAGTTGGTGGGCCTCGTTGGACCCACCAACGAATGGGGGTGTTTACAAATAAAAATGAGTATACAATGTATTTGTACTCAATTTAAGGACACAAATTAAATTACAATGCCAAAAATTAAATTACAATAGAATTGGGCTAGGCCCATATTCATTAAACTAATGGGGAGGGGGACAATTGTGCAAAAAGGGACATTTTTTCAAAAATATAAACCTGCTGGAGCATCGAACGGGCCCAACTGGCCCAACTATTGGAATAGGCATAAAATTTTCTTAGTGTCAAAACAGGATATACATGGTATACTAGATGATATACTCTCATATAGAGAGCAAAACCCTTTAAAGGGCATACCTTCCATATACAACCAACATACACTATTTATTCTTTAATATTCACTCTACAAATGCCTCTTTTAACTACCCAAAGAAACTCAAAAATTCCCAAAAATGATCCAGACTTTCCAAATTCAAAAATATTCAGATTTTACCAAGCAATCAAGCATATAGAAAACTTATGGTTGTAGTCTAAAATGACTGGTTTAGGCAAAGCTTATCACACAGTATCCCAGCCAATGAACATGAAAAGAACAAGCATTTTAAACCAAGGAAAATGCATAAGAGACTATGTTCAACACTCAATGCGGGGAAACAGTTTTTTGAAGTCAATTTATCCTTTAAAATTCATGATCATTCTAGGATAATAGTAAAGGGAACACTTAGTCAAATAAATCTTTTCAAAGTTCCAATTTTTAAGGATAGGTATGCAGTTTCCACAAATGCAACAAAAAACAAAACTTCCAGCCAAGATAAGCCTATTTTTTGACAGAGTCCAAAGGTGATAACAAATAGAATGGTGTACCTAAAGTTAAAATCTACGCTAGTGCCAAACAGGATCATTCAAGAGCAATACTCGGTTTCTTGAGATTTCAAGACTGCAATTCTCAATCTGTATTCAAAGTTAAATTATACATCTTCTAATGTTGGCTTAGGTGAATAAATCTTTCAAATTCAGGAAATTTTTAAGAGGGGCCAAGTGGGGATTCATAAACAAAGAACATACTTAGCAATTGTGTTAAAAAGACACATTTATGCACAACAAATAAGAAGAACAGGATTGCATATTCTTATAAGTTTTCCCAATCAAACAAAGAGGCCAATTTCAAACAGGACTCAGGAAATGTGTAGTGTCACTAAGAATCAATACAAGATAAGACACTAAGTGAAGGTTAAGGAACAACCAAGTTAATCAACAAACAGGAAAAGCACCTTCATATTTTAAAACGTACAACCTTTTCCAAATTTCTTTTTTAGCACAAGTAACAAACTTTCAGTCTTCACACTCATCACTCTTAGTCTTTCAACCTTTAAAACAGGTTCTCAATTTTAAAATGTGGCGAATTAGTCAAAGAAAAGTAATGGAAACAATTTCACAAACATCCTAGTTGAGACAGGTGCACATACAATCTTCACTTAGTCTCAAGCAAATTTGAAGTTTTCCAAAAAACCCAAGATGTAGTGCATCTTTCAAAATAGCAGAAATGCACATATCTTATACAAAAGAATCCAGCTAATGTGAATTGAATCCTCTACAAGATCCTATAGTTACTATGTGAACTGCCAACTATGATCTATTACCAGTTTTTGGGTTAAATGACAATACTATGAAAGGATTCTGTCTAAGTGCAGGGTCTTAAGATAGTAGCTTTAGCTTAGTTTCATTCTCAAAATTTAAGCAAAAAGACCCAAATACAGATGTAGAATCAAGCATTGTTCTAAGAGGACACACAGAGTAATCAAGAGACTTAGCAATAGATTTTTAAGCCATTTAAACTAGTTCTAAACTTAAAAAAATTTCAAATACCAAATAAACAGGTCTGTAAGTTTAACAAACCATCCAGGTTTCAGTCAAGGTCTGTTGTAATCAACTTTAGCCATTTCTAATCCCCAAAATCACCTCATCATATAGCAAGTTCAAATACTATAAGATTTTGAAGCTATATGAATATGCGAAATTTAGTTTGTTGAAGGAAGTGAAAGGTAAGTCGTGTTCGGAAAGGTTTTTGCTATAATTGAGCTAATATTTATTTGGTTAGAAGGAAGTGAAAGGCTTCTTATTCAAAGATTTCTTAGAGGAGCTCCATTTTGATCCGGAGCTGCAGCTGTGGGTACTATTCTTTTGTGTATATATGGGCATGGCAGGGTCCTGTCTCGTCCTTATGATGATGTTTCATACTCTTCTTAGAGGCTTGTAGACATTCGTGTATAGTAGATGTCTTTTGCCTTGTCGTCTCATGTTTTGGTATATTATTTTGTTAGCCTTGTCAGCTTGTGTATATGTGTAAGGGCTTAGTTGTTGATGTATAAAAGTGTTTTTTGCCGTTGGAAATGGTATTATTGAGGCATAGAGTTTGTTTATAGGCCATGTGGCTCACCTAGATGTGACTATGAATGTACGATAAGAGGTGTCCGGGTGTGTTAGCACCGGGTGCACGTCATGGCCCTCCGGTTGGGTCGTGACAAAAGTGGTATCAGAGCAGTTCTATTCTAGGGTGTGTCTACGAGTCGTGTCCAGTAGAGTTTTGTTTATGGGTGTGTTGCGCGCCACACTTATAAACAAAAGGCTGTGGGCATTTTTAGGAATGAATGACCTTCTCTCTTCATTGATCGTGCGATAGAGACATGATATAAGGATTTCTCTTTCCTTAACCGTGTATTATGTATTTTAGAAATGCTTGTAAAGAGAAAAGCTATGGCAACCCAAAAGGGCAAGACAGTGATGGAAAAGCGGGTTGAAATATTTCCTCCACCGGTTATAGAGGAGGGTGAGTCCCAGAACGTGGCTCAATCTCAGTCCTCTCACTCATTACCCGCTTCAGAGGAGTATGAGGGAGCCTCAGCCCCAGCTCCTCCACCAGATGCTTCTGGCCAAGATGTGAGAAAGGTCATTCATTTTCTCACTCAGTTAATTGCCGCTCAGATCCAGTGGCAAGGTACAGGTCAAGGTGATAGGGTTGTTAGTGCCAGAGCCTGTGATTTTATTTGCTTAAACCCACTGGAGTTCTTCGGGTCAAAGCCGGATGAGGATCCTCAGAGCTTTATTGATGGGATGTTGAGGACACTTCGGTTAATGCATGCTTCAGACATTGAATCGGTAGATTTAGCATCCTATAGATTGCGGGATGTCGCGGCTCATTGGTATACGGTTTTGATAGCTTCAAGGGGAGTTAATGCACTTCCCTCGGTATGGCAAGAATTTCTTGTTGCCTTCCTCCGACATTGCTTGCCTCCCTAGGTTCGACGGGCTAGAGCTGATAAGTTCTTGAATCTTCGGCAAGGAAGTATAAGTGCCTTAGAGTACAGTCTCCGCTTCAATTCTTTGGGTATGTATGCTCCGTCCATGGTAGCGGATATAGGTGATCGAGTGCACCAATTTTTGAGTGTCTTAGGGCCACACTTGATGGATAAGTTCTTGACTGCATCCCTTCATGACAATATGGATATTTCACGCATCCAAGCCCATGCCCAGAATTTAGAGGAAAGCCAACAACAGCAAAAAAGTGAGCGTGAGCATGACATAGGGTATAGCAAGAGGGCTAGATCTTCGGTCCCGATTAGTGATAGGGCCAGACTTGGTCCAGCAAGCTATAGAGGAAGTCAAGCTCATACAAGATCGGTTATTAACAGCTCAGAGTCGTCAGATATCCTATGCACACAATCGTCGAAGGGAATTAGAGTTTCAAGTGAAAGATTGGGCATTCTTAAAGATGTCGCCAATGAAGGGCGTCATGAGATTTGGAAAAAAAGGAAAGTTTAGTACACAGTACATTGGACCTTATGAGATTGTACGCAAGGTAGGCCAAGTGGCTTATGAATTAGACCTACCGTCGGATTTGGAGTCAGTCCATCTGATTTTCCATGTATCGATGTTTCGTAAGTGCATTGGAGATCCTTCCAGGATTGTACCAATAGATGATGTCAAAGTTATCCTACGAAGAAGTTCCCATTGCCATTCTAGATAGTTACGGAGACTCAGGACCAAAGATGTAGCTTCAGTTAAATTCTTATGGAGAAATAATAATAGAGAGGAAATAACTTGAGAAGTAAAGAAAACATGAAGTTCAGGTACCCGCATTTATTTCCACCTCCAAAGGAGACTCGGGCAGAAACGCCATTTTCCTCAGGTATGTAGGGCTTTCCTTGATGCTTTCTTGGTCGTGTGTGGCCATAGTTATTGATTTTGTTGTTGTAGCCCCGTGAGGCTATGCATTTTAGGTTGCTATGATAGGATGGTAGTGCCATGTTGCAAGGGAAACTCTGACAAATCTTTTATAGAATCCCCAAGAACCTAACATTCGAGGACGAATGTTCCTAAGGGGGGAAGAATGTTACACCTCAAAAAATTTCGGATTTGTTGCCTTGTGAGTAGACTAATGTGAGCTTCAAATGAACATGAAATCCTTACAAGATTAAGGAGAGAATTGGATAGCTTAAAGTGCATAATATAAGATTTTGAAGCCCTATGAATATGCGAAATTTAGTTTGTTGAAGGAAGTGAAAGGTAAGTCGTGTTCGGAAAGGTGTTCGCTATAATTGAGCTAATATTTATTTGGTAACGTCTTGAGGGGATACCATAGGGTCTGTTGTATGGTTAATGAAGTGTTATATAAGTTCCAAGAAGCTTCCACAAGGATTAGAAGGCAAACGAATCAACGAGCGAAAGTTTCGGAAAATAAAGGGTTATACGACCACTTATATGGTCCGTATAACTTTATACAGTCCGTATAAGGGGGTCCGTATAACATAACCCTTACAGATAGGGGTATTTTCTTAGTGGTGTTATACGGTCCACTTATACAGACCGCATAAGTGGTCTGTATAAGTCCATCGGGCAAATTTCTTATTTTTGTATAAATAGATGACCCTTGTTCTTTTATTTCATTTCCCACACTTCCAAAAGTCTTGAGAGCTCCAAAACCTTCTCCAAGAATATTCCACTATAACCCAAGATAAAACAAAGACCAAGAGGGAAGAATCAAGATACCCATGTATTAGAAGTCTTGCTAGAGTTAGCAGACTACAAGAATTCTTGGGTATTGAAGCTAGGGTTTTCATATAAGTTGATAGCTGCTCCAAAGATCATTCCTATAAGATAAAAGGTTAGTTTTCATGCTTATTTCATTTTATCAAGAATGCTTGGTTGTTGAACAACTTGGGTAGAAGAAGAAAGTAGAAAATGAGATTTAAATGTAGCTTTTATGATGTTTTTGAGTAGTAAGCTAACTTAAGTTATGATTCTTAGTATAATATGGATATAATCTTGTTATGGAAGATAATAATGGTGATGAGGAAGCGTTGTATGAAATTGTGAAATGGGTTGGTGTGAAGTTTTTAGTATAAGTTGAATGTGAGAATGAATTTTGAAGACTTAATGGAATGTGAGTACTTAATTATGATATTATGGATGTTATTATGGATATTTGGGAGTTGTTTTGTAAGATGGTGGAAGTTGATGAAATAGGGAAATGCCATGAATTATTCTAGTTTGCATCTAAGAGTATCATTAAGGCTTAACCATGGTATGGATCCTTCTAAATGTAAATTATCCAAGCTTCGATGGGGAACGTTAAGTAGTTAAGAAGACGACGAGGTATGTAAGGCTAACCCTCCCTTCATTAAGGAATGATTCCTTTGCTATATACCTTCTCATGGGTTCCAAAATGTCTTCCAAATGACTTCATCCCTAGAATTACTAAAGCTCATGATTCTCAATATTTTCACGATGCTAGTACCTCCTTTATGTGATAGTTGATCCTCTAAGGGAAGAGGTAATGAAAACGATGACGATGATGATGCTGATGATACTTAGGGACTCCTATGTATACATGTATATCTATGTATGGCCATTATGTAACATCAAGCTTATATGGCCGGGTATGATATCTATCGCGCGCACACCACTGCAGATGGGTACGGATGACACTGAGCCTTTGTAGGGCCAAGAATGTGTAACACCGAACCTTATCATAGTCTGGTATGTAAGACACCGAACCTCTATGGTCGGGTATGATACTACTATAAGTATAAATGTATGAAATGGGAGGTACCCATTAGAAAGAGGGTCAGTAAATACAATGAACGCCGCTAGAG
This sequence comes from Lycium barbarum, assembly GCF_019175385.1. Lineage (NCBI taxonomy): Eukaryota > Viridiplantae > Streptophyta > Magnoliopsida > Solanales > Solanaceae > Lycium > Lycium barbarum. The sequence continues at coordinate 26,393,001 of NC_083344.1, read as the reverse complement.
GTATAAATGGCTTTATCCTCCATGACTCTTCTATCCTCCCATGATTTTTCTATCTTATGCTATATTCTCATGCTTCCATTATGCTATTGATTATACTTTACATACTCATTACATTATTTGTACTGACGTCCTTTTGTTTGTGGACGCTGCGTCATGCCCACAGGTGGACAAGGAGATAGACTTGATCCTTAGGCTGCTTATTCAGAGATTGCTTAGAGGAGCTCCATTTGATCCGGAGCTGCAGCTGTGGGTACTATTCTTTTGTGTATATATGGGCATGGCGAGGTCTTTTCCCGTCCTCATGATAATGTTTTATACTCTTCTTAGAGTCTTGTAGATAGTCATGTATAGTAGATGTCTTTTGCCTTGTCGGCTCACGTTTTGGTATATTATTTTGTTAGCCTTATCGGCTTGTGTATATGTGCAAGGGCATAGTTGTTGATGTTGATGTATAAACGTTTTTTTAGCCGTTGGAAATGGTATTATTGAGGCATAGAGTTTGTTGATAGGCCATGTGGCTCACCTAGATGTGAATATGAATGTACGATAAGAGGTGCTAGGGTGGGTTAACACCGAGTGCCCGTCATAGCCCTCCGGTTGGGTCGTGACACTATGGCGACCAAAATGAAATGGTGTTTGTTTGATGCATCTGGCTTAATTGGTCCTATTACATCCATGCCCCAAGCGGCAAACGGCCACGGCGACGTTGTAGCATTCAGTTCTGTTGGAGGAACCTTTATTAAGCCTCTATGAATTTGACACTTGTGGCATTTCTGGACGAATTTGCTACAATCATTCTCCATGGTCATCCAGTAATAACCAGTTCTTAAAATCTTCTTTGCTAGCACAAACCCATCCATGTGAGGCCCGCAGGTTCCAGCATGCACTTCTTCAATCAATCTTGTGGCTTCGATGGAGTCAATACATCTACGCAATCCCAAATCTAGGGTTCTCTTGTATAGAACATTCTTGCTGAGGAAGAAACCATTCGCCAATTTTCTGATGGTCTTCTTCTGATTGATGGTGATTCCTTTGGGGTTTTCTCCTTTCTCCAGAAACATTTTAATGTCAACGTGCCAAGGTTTTCCATCAGTCTCTACTTCAATAAAAGCACAATAAGCTAGTTGATCTCTGATTTCAACTCTGACAGGATCAATGTATCTACTGTCAGGATGCTGAATCATGGATGCTATTGTTGCCAATGCATCAGAAAACTCATTCTGTGTTCTTGGTATATGCTTGAACTTGACTTCTTGGAACCGATCTGCCAGTCTTTCCACAAGTCCAACATACGGTGTGATCTTCTCGTTTTTGGTTGCCCATTCTCCTCGCACTTGATGAATTAACAGATCCGAGTCGCCAATTACCTGAAGATCTCTCATATCCTTGTCAAGGGATAAACGTAGACACAAGATACATTCTTCGTATTCAGCCATGTTGTTGGTGCAATTGAAGTTCCACTTGGCGGCCACTGGATAATATTGTCCTGAGTCTGAAACCAAAATAGCTTCGATTCCTGATCCTTTAAAGTTGACCACTCCATCAAAGTATACTTTCCATTCTAATTCATCTTCATTTTCTTTGCCCTCAATTGTCATTATTTCTTTATCCGCGAAGTAAGTCCACAAAGGTATGGGATTGTCATCACCGGACTTCCTGCCAGTAGATCTGCTAATGCTTTCCCCTTAACTGCTTTCTGTGCGACGTATTGAATGTCAAACTCGCTTAATAGCATCTGACATTTTGCCAACTTCCCTCTCGGCATAGGCTGGCGAAAGATGTACCTTAGGGGGTCCATTCTTGAGATCATATGAGTTGTGTATACAGCCATATAATGTCTTAACTTCTGAGACACCCAGGTTATTGCGCAACACATCTTTTCCACCAAGTAATATCTGGATTCACAGGGTGTGAACTTCTTACTGATGTAATAGCTATCCCTCTCTTTCTTGCCTGTTTCGTCATTTTTTGCCAACATGCACCCAAAAATATTTTCTAATACTGATATGTACAGCAGCAAAGGACTTCCCAGCCTTGGCGGGACCAAAACGGGTGGGTTTGATAGGTATCTTTTGATTGTGTCAAAGGCTTTCTAACAGTCCTCCGTCCATTTAGTTGGAGCATCTTTCTTGAGGAGTTTGAGAATTGGTTCTATAATTACTGTGAACTGAGCGATGAAGCGTCCAATGTAATTCAACCTTCCTAAGAAACTCATGACCTCTTTCTTTGTTCTTGGCGGTGGGAGTTCTTGAATTTATTTGATCTTTATGGGTTCCAACTCAATACCACGACGACTGACTATAAATCCTAGTAATTTTCCGGCAGGCACTCCAAATGTGCATTTTGCAGGATTCAACTTCAGATCGTACTTGCGGAGTCTGTCGAAGAATTTCCTTAAGTGCTCAAGATGATCATCATCCACTCGGTACTTGATGACGATGTCGTCCACATATACCACAATCTCTCTATGCATCATATCATGAAAAGTGGAGGTCATCGCCCTCATGTAAGTAGCACCGGCATTCTTGAGCCCAAAAGACATTACCAGGTAATGACATACTCCCCATGGTGTGATGAATGCCATCTTTTGAGCATCTTCTTCACCCATCAGTATCTGATAATAGCCCGCGTAACAGTCCACAAAAGAGTGCACCTCATGCTTGGCGCAGTTGTCAATGAGTATGTGAATGTTTGGGAGTGGAAAATTATCCTTCAGGCTAGCGCGGTTAAGATCACGATAGTCCACACAGATCCTTATTTTCCTATCTTTCTTTGGTACCGAGACTATGTTCCCTAACTAAGTCGAGTATGGTGTCACCTCTACAACGCCCGATTGAATCTGTTTTTCTACTTCTTCTTTAATTCGGATGCTGACATCAGGCTTAGGCTGCTTGATTTTCTGTTTTACCGGGGCGAATCCCTCTAGGATCGGAAACCTATGGGAAACAATGTTTGTACTCAAACCCGACATATCGGCATATGACCAAGCGAAAACATCTTCGTACTCTTTCAACAAGCTCTGATACCCTTCTTTCTCAATCTCTGTCAGATGTACACTTATTCTGGTTTCCCAAACCAACTCTTCATTTCCTACATTAACTACCTCTGTTTCCTCTAGGTTGGGCATTGGTCTATTCTCGTATTCTTCTTCGACATCTATCAACCCCTCTGGTTCAGTTATCTCTTCTTCTTGATCGTTGTTTTGTTCGTCGTCGTTTTTTCTTGTTTCGTAACATGTCATGACATTATTTGTGGCCTCTGTATTATGACTGTAAAACAAAATAACAGGGTTATCAATCACGTAAAAACAATTTTAATTCTGTATATATATATATATATATATATAGGTAAAGTAAAACGATTTTATCTTATTGTGAGCTTTGAGGCGTTTTCATTGAAATTTTAAAAGGAGTGATACAAACTGTGGTCCTGACTTGGAATGGAACATCGAGCCATTTCCATTATTAGACAACACGTAATAAGAAAAAATAAAAAGGCGACAAGCAGGGCCTCAAAGCCGACTTTCGTCATTTTTTTGAAAGTGAGCATTCTTTCTACCGCAGAGTGAACAACAGGGTAGAAGTCCATCCACTTGTTGTTTCCCTGGGCTCAATACGACGAATCTCCAATGCTTCAAATCATTCTTCAATGATGGCTGCGCATTCCTCTTCCCAAAATAATGTCCTTAAAGCCTCTTCTAGATCTTTGCGGTTGTGACTCAATAGGCATGCTGTGAAGGACTGGTATAGATGAGGGAATGTATTTATCATTTCAATAGGACCTCTTGGTCCATGTTCTGCTTCTTCTTCTTCTGCCTCACATGGCTCGTATCCAACCCCAAATCGGTATTTCCCATTTTTGATAATCACTGCTTTTTTTATTACTCGTAAGTTTATTCCAAGACCTTTCCCGAGCTCAAACCCACTTCTTATCATAGTTATAGCAACCATTTTGTAGACCGGTGGCATAGGGATATCTTCATCATCTCCCCTGCGATCTATCATGGCTAATTCAACTATGTGAAAATCAGTACCCACTGGTGACTTCTCTATGACTTGTATAGAATTGTCCGGATAGTTATGGATATTTCTTTTACCATGAATCACTACTTCTTGATCATCCCATATGAATTAGAGAGACTGGTGCAACGAAGATGCTACGACTCCAGCGGCGTGTAACCATAGTCGTCCCAATAATAAGTTGTAGCTCGTTTTGATATCCATGATGACAAAATCCACCACGAACTTTGCGGGACCCATTTGTATGTGTAGATCTATTTCTCCAATTGGGTCGCTGGTTCTGCCCTCATAGGCTTTAGCATTTGTTCGACTATGGCGGATTTTGCCAACATCATATCCAAGTTGTTTCAAAGTCGTCACAGGGGATACATTCAACCCAGCCCCTCTATCAATCAGCACTTGAGGGATAATCTTATCGTGGCATTTGACTATTATGTGTAAGGCTTTGTTGTGGGTTTTTCCCTCTCTTGGCAATTCATCATCAGAAAATGATAGCTTATGCGCTAGTACAACATACCCTACAATCTCTGCCAATGTTTCGCTTATAGTGCTAGCGGGTACTTGGACTTCATCCAAAGCTTTCTTTAAGGCTAACCGATGTTGAGATGAACTAAGTAATAATGACATTACTGATATCCTGGCAGGATTTTTATGCAAGTGTTCAACAATCGAATAATCTTTGACTGGCATTTGCCTCCAAAAGTTTTCAGCTTCACCTTAAGTGATTAGTCTTTTTTGAGGATTTTCGCAATGTGGCGCTTCGAGTATAGGCTCTTCTGGAGCATAACACCTTCAACACCTGGTCAAACCCTAAACCACAACAACTATCTCCTTTCCTTTGTTGACCATCATCAGGTGCAGTGGTTTGATCACAAAAGGTGCATTCTCAACTGGTCCTGACGTTTTGAGTACCAATGGCTCATTCTGAATTCGAGTGACTGATGAGGGATATTTGAGTATGAAGGGCTCCTTCTTGGCTACAACAGATGACTGGGACATCTCAGATTTCCTTGTCAAAGGGCCTAACACTTCTTTTCACTCTTGTAAGGACAACGAGGGGACGGTGCTTTCCAAACCATCAATATCTGGGCGAATTATCACAGGGCTCTCTTTCCATTCACCACCTCTTTCTATCATGTGAATTCGATTCCCTCCATGCTTCGGGAGATGATTTGTGTCCACATTTGGAGGTGTTGGTTCCAGGATAAGTTTATGATTTTCAATCAGATTTTGTAGCTTCTGCAATATTCAGTGGTATGGCCAACTTGGTTAGAATGATAGGCACAAGTGAAATCTGGCCTGTACCATTGATTCTTGGGATTAGCAGATTTTGGTGGAACAACATTCATTCGACCGGCGTCCCTCAGTTTGGCAAACAAACTAGCCCTTGACTCTGGTAATGGAGTGAAAACTCTCAGAGGTTTCTTTTAGGGTGCCTCATAGTTTACAGGTGGAGGCAGGTTTTAGAAAGCCTCATTTTGTGGAGCTTGGTTATTGGGTGCTGGCATTCGGTAATTTGGTCGTGGAGCTTGGTTTTTAGGTGTTGGCATTTGATAATTTGGCTGTGGGGCTTGGTAGCCAGGTTGTACGTAGCACACAGACATTGGGCTATGTTGAGGTGAAGTGGTTATATAGCTGTTTGGTGGAGGTGATCGGTAGTTGTCTTGATTTTTGTGGGTTATCTCCTTCCCTCGGCCATTTGGGCTAGTAGATCTAGAAACATAAGCTATATCTTCTCTCTTCCTTTTGCCACTTGCGGCACCAGAAGCACCTGATCTGTTTAACATACTGACAATCCTACCGGTCTTGAGGCTATCTTCGATGTCTTCCCCAACGGCGACTAAATCTGCAAAGGAGCTCCCTTTCATAGTTATCATTTTGTCAAAACAATCAGCTTCTGGGTACCGTATAAATGCAGCTACAAGATCAGCTTCAGTCATAGGTGGTTGCACATGTGTCGCCTCATCTCTCCAGTGACTGGCATATTCTCTATAGGTTTAGGTCGATTTCTGACGAATTTCTCCAATGAGAAGCGATCAGGCACATTTTCCACATTAAAGGGGAATCTTTCCATAAACGAACTCGCCATCTCTTCCCATGTCTTCCATCGACTGATTTTTGCTGCCCGAGGGGCTTGATATGCATTCGTGTTATAGGATGTTGTATCATGAGCAGGTGTTTGGAAAGCTGGTGTTTGGTGGGAGGAATCCCCCACATGGGTGGTGTTTCGACGCGGTGGAGTTTTAAAAATAGCCCCAGTATGGGTTTGCGAAAAATGGTCAGGGATTGGTAAGTCCATATTTGGGAAAATGGGTGGAGGTCTTCTAGCCTCAGTATTAGTAGCATTTTCATTTTTGGCCCTCAGGTGGGCTGCTTCTACTCTAGCTTCAGCCAATTGCCTCATCAGCAGGTTAACAACCTCTTCCAAAGGCATTCCAGTTATGTCAGTTGTTGGGGTACCTTCGACTAAAGCCGTTATGTTCAGTGGAGGACTTTCAGGAATGTTTTCTTCTTGAGGGTTTAAGGATGCTGCAACAGCTTTTGATCGAGTAACTAGTGCCAGCGAATCGACCCCTGTCTTTAAGAAAAACAACTCAAAAGCTCCCAAGTTAGCGTTAGATTTAAGCACGAAACACAAGATATCACGTTGTTTGCAGTTTATAGCACCTAGATTCATATATTTTATTTCAACTCTTGACTGATTCACATTCCAAGGGTATTTTGGTCTTTTTGTGTTTTTAGGAATATTGATTTTTGGTAAGTGGTCTTCATGGTTGATTTGATTCTACCCATCCTGTACTAAGAGGGATTTTAATCTTTATTATAAAAGGATCGAGTCTTAAATAAACTTCCTATGTATCCCAGCAAAGGGAAATATTGTCCATCCGTAGTTTAGGCATACACAGAAAAGGTTTTTTCCTATGCTACCAAAAACTTAGTTTTTCTACCTTGACCACGCCTTATATAGGCTTCCCACATATCCCTAATGGGACATCAAGTCGGCGTGGTTCCGTTTACATAAAAAAGGGAAAGGGATATTCTATCTTATTGAAAGCAGTAAAGGGATACTTATGTTTTCTACCCAACCATACTAAGCAGGTCTTCATTGTCTTCTTTATCGTCATCTTCTATCCTTGTCTTCCTGCGACAATCCAAACATGGCCTTCATTCATGAGGTGTTCCAGTTCAATCTTGAAATCCATACATTTCTCAATGTCGTGACCAGGGCGGCCATAATGATACATGCAAACCTTTTCTTTTGGAGATCCTGGGCGACCCTGATAGGTTTGTGGCACTACTCTTATCTTCTTCACACTATACAGTAGGGAGTGAATCCTGGCATATGACACTTCGAATTTAGAGAAGTCGCTCCTCCAGAACCTAACCTTCGATATCCTTTCTGGATGATTTTTCCCTTGGTCATGGGTCAGGAAAGAGTAGGCCCCCCATAGTTGGCTAATTCTCCTTTGATCAATCCATTGGATAAGTTTCCTTTCCAATGCTCCAAACTCATTGGTTGTATGGCCTGACTGACTTCGGTGGTAGAGGCACTTTCTGTAAATCATAGAAAGAGCACACGGTGGCAACAGATTTGGGCTTTGTGCATACACTCCAAAACTCCCCAAAGTCTCCAAGACTTCTTGTTTGGACAATTCTACTGGCGTACCCCAATTGTGTGATCTTGTGCCCTTAAGATCAATTGTGCACAAAACTGGAGGTTCCTCGAGCTGAGATTCGCGTGGGTCTCCATAGATTTTCAGGTTGGGGATAAGTAGTTCGTCATTTCCGTAAGGTATGGGGTCAAGCACTTCTTAATGACCGAGCGGGACATAACTCCCAAGTGGTGCTTCAAGTGTCTTTCCCTGTTTTACCCTTTTGGCAGGGTGTTTCTTAGTTAGCTCCTCAACATAAGCCAGGAGAGTTTCAGCTTCTTTCATTGTCTCATTGGCTGCCTTAGTGGTTTGGACAACTTCTTTCATTCTAGTAGTGGCCAGGGCCATTCTATCGTCCCACTGTCGGTTTTTCTCACTTGTCGCTTCTATGTTCTCGTTGTCACTGACTAGGTTGACGTAAGGTGAAGTCGCACTCATGCTTTCTGGAGTCTCCATTTCCTATTAGCAAATCAACCCTTTTAAAAGTGGAGCTAAATTTTGTTTTAGGGGTTGTTTTCTTGGTTTTTCTTTTGGGTAGTGTCCAGAATGTGGACCAATCAAGAGTTTTAACAATATATATGATATGATTTTCACACAAAACAGTTATATCAAGTAAGCATTTAGACAATATATAATTCGCTTTCCTATACCTCGTTGATCCGAGGCTACTAGCGTATGAAGTAGAATTGTGCCATATGTAAAACAAATGTATTATTCCCGAAAAATAAAAATCCCCGTGCTTTTCATTAATATTTTCCCAAGTGGGATTACAAGGCTTTTTAAAGTAAATAAAATGCGATAATCAGAAAAAGTCCACTCCACGGATAGAATTCTGCTCTCTATCATCTCGTGCCTTCTTGGCCCTTCGAAGGGCGGTTTGAATGGCTACATAGGCTGGCATCAATGATGTCCCGATCCACTGACCCCTCTAATCATCAGTCAATAACGTCCCTGTATATATGGCTCCTTTAACAAAATTGTCAAGCCATTCTAAGCTCTTCAATGACGCATCTGCCTCGTCTGTCAAACTCTTAATTATCTCTTGGTCATATTCTATTTTTGCTTGATGATCCGCTTCTCTCCCTTCTACCCGTCGTTTCATTCTTCTAACCTGAATTGCATTCGCGGCTTCCCTATCTATGAAAAATTTGTATAGATACGATCCTGGAGTAGCAGTACCAGCTAGCTCAGCGCTAAGCCACTCGTAGTAGTCTTCATCATGACTTCGATTGTTTGGATCCTCATCCAACTTATCCTCTCTTATCACATTCTTCCAATCTTTCTAATCATCTTTTATACCTTCGATATGACCTTCTTCATAATCTCGTACACACTCTCCCATATTACCCACATTTGGAATAACCTGTCTCATACCAAACTGTCTAAGTAATCTCAATGGTGCGTAGGGTCAGATTACCCTAATGCCCATAAGCGATAAATATGGATGCCTACGGCTCTTAACACAAACAGTTTTGGAATGAAAATCAGGTACTCTCCACCTGATATGTTCTTCTCTCAGTCTAGAAAAGATGTGAGCCCATCCTCTTTTATCTTGAACCCCACAAGGCATAGCGACGACTCCCAAATCATCCTCTCTCAAGGCCGGATCTCGGCGGGTAGATAAACCACTCCTATCTAAATGCTTAAGTATCCACTATTCGACTAAGAGGTTGCAACCCTGGAAGTAGTAATAATGGTTGCGGTACTTTCCCAAAGCCCGGTATATATCTAATAGGATAATAGGGATGAAGTCAAAATATTTGGTAAGCCCATTCGTTGTAACCCCCCTAAGAACAGCATGGGCAACAAAGACAACCCGGGTGTCAATAGCTAGGGAGGCATTTAGTTGAAATACCATGTTTCCCAATAAGGAAGTGATAAAGGCTAACGTTTGGTTAGCTTCCCAGGATTGGAGTGAAGAAAACTCAAGGAGGTGGTTTTCGCACCCCTGTTTGGATGAACATCTCCCATATAACTCTCTAAAGGCTATAGTGGGTCCCTGTGCCCAATCGGCTTTGTTAACAGCAAACATGTCTTTGATTTCTTTTAGGAAAGGTTTGTGAGGGATAAGGATATTTCGAGCTAACTTCTTTTTGGACCTGTTTGGGCTTCATACGCTTTCCAAGACATCTCTAATCTCTTTTAAAGTGGGATTCATCTCTATTTCTCCAAATCTGAACACCATTCTGTCGTTGTCCCAATAACCAGTAATAATCTCTAGCAAACCTGGATCCCCAGTCATATTCATCCCTATGTAACCCTTTACCTCTTTCTTCTGATCATTAGTCAAACCTTCCCACCATATATGTCAGGAGTGGCGGAGTATGCATGCATGAATGACAGTTATATTTTGCAAGAAATTTTAAACGCATTAACAATTTATATCACTTAAACAATTATTTATCATACAAACACACAAATTATTGGAACCCGTATGGTTAGAACCTTAAATTGTCCCCAGCAGAGTCGCCATCTGTAGTGGTTCGAATTTTTTCCGATTCGTATTTGCACTTGCCTCATTTAAAAGGAAAGTGTCCCGGGGAAGTACGGTTGTCAATCATACCGGGGAAAAGAAAAAATATACAGGAAAAATATACCTCTACGTGATGGTTCTCTAAATGGACTTTATTTTTATAGTCGCCACTTAATTTTTAGGAAATTAGGAAAAAACAATTCGAAAAGGGTTCATTTAAAACGGCTAAATTTTAAAAGAAACCTAATCTAACCAAAGTATGGGTAAGGGTTCTGGTGATCCCCCAGGGAAGGTGTTAGGCACCCTAGTATTAAAGATCCGTAAAATATGATTGACCTACGGGCTCTAATAGTATGCCTTTGTAGATATGAATTGTTTATAGTGAAAAAAATTATTTTAGCTTATATTTCCGCAATAAAGAGTTTAGTCATTCATACAAAATACATCACATTTCAAGAAACGAAAGTGGTAAAGGTTTGCCCAAAATTGGGCGTCTGAGTTTTGGACTAGAATACCTAGGTTAAAACCCGAAGGCGTTAACCTAAATAGAACACTACGTAAGCCCACCCTAATTTTTTAGAAAAAAGGTTTTTAGTTTTTATAAATTCGCTTTTGGCATACTATTATTATCCATACTTTAACCATATTTTATATTTTGTAGATCTTTAGTCCAATTTAGTCCCAAACATATTTTAAGTCCATTTTGTCCAAATTGTCCATAGGTACAGTCCTAATTTGTCCCAATGTCCATAAATTTGAATCAATGAATTGGAGTGTTCTGAGTATCTTATGAAGATACATTTCTTTCCTGTTGGACTCAATTTTCAACACTTGCCAAAATGATTGTTTACATATGTAGCACAACCTCAAGGTCTTAGATCATTTAGGTTTGGTTTATGACCAGTCTATAGCTCATAGAGAGTGGAAGTAATTAATTTAGAAGGAAATTTATTAAATATGTAGGCCGCAAGTCCAAAACCATAAAAAACTTTGTCTTGAGTAATTCTAAAACCATTGCGACTAAAATTGAAACAGAAACCAAGATCTAGAAGAACAAACATAGACACTAAGTTTCGTCGAATCTTTGGAGCATTTAGGATGTCATGCAACATCAAAGATCGACCACCACTCAAGTCCAGTTTGCAAGTGACGATTCCTTTGAGTTCAATCTTTGCATTATTTCCTACATATGTACACTTTGATCCAGGTGAAACTCGTCGGAATTCCACAAACGCTTCTCGATCACGGCTTACATGGTCGGTGGCCCCTGAGTCTAAAATCTACACAGGATAAGATCCAGTTAGTAAAATAGTACTAGAACCATATGTAGCACTAAGAGAAGCGATTTGAAATGCTGTCTTTTTCGGCTCGGGAAATTCACGAGCAAAATGCCCTCGAACATGACAGCTGTAGCATTTCATTTTATTCTTATCTTTCTTCTTGAAAAACTATTTTCCTTTCTTGGGATTTGGCTTGTTCATTTTCTTGGATAGTCCTTCTCCGGTTTCCTTACCATTTCCGTCATTTCTCTAATTCTTCTTGCGCTTGAAGCCTGAAGACCTTGTACCACTTGACTCTACCACATAGGCACCAGATACAGTTTTAGCAGCACTCTGGACATGACGGGCAAAATCAAAAAACATTTTGATGCTATCATTATGACTTATGTTAACCTTCAAATGTTCCCAACTATTGGGAAGAGACCGAATCACTACCTGAACCTGCTGCTTATCAGAGAGAACATAACCAACACTTTTGAGTTGAGCAGTCATGTTAGACATCACCCTAAGGTGTTGTTTGACATTATGATCATGACGCTTCTTGTAAGTGTCAAATTTTTAGTCAGTTGTCTAAGGCAAGTCAAAGTAGTACGCCCATATGTCTCTCGTGAGCCCATATAGCATAAGCAGTAGGGCATTCCACACTGTTATAGGCTGTGCGCTCACGAAACAATATATGAGGGACTTGGTTGTGTACCAGTTCCCTTATGCAATGCAGTAAGTAAAGAAGACATTTTACCATGGAAAACTCCTTTCTCTAGAGATTAAAAACCATGACAAACCCTAATAGGATTTCAACTCCACTAACACGAGCAACTTCAGGTTACAACTCTATCGTAAGCTAGGAATTAACTCCCATAATCCCTCATCCTTACAATAACGCTTATGTAACCTAAGAACTAACCCCCGTAGTCCCTCTACACTTGCAATACTCTAATTGAAAGTACCTCCACTTGACTAACTCTATCCAAGGACCACTAATACGCCTAGACTAACTCTAGCCTAGTGTAGCACTCAAAATCTTGTTGAAACACACTTCTAACAAGCACACTTTGAGAATTTAAGACACTTACAACCAGCTTCTAAACAAGAAGAGTAGGTTTACATTTTAAGCACAAACGAACAAAGACTTACAACAACCTAAAGAACATAGACAATATCTTGTGTCTGGATCAGGTTCTTCAGCCTGTAGATCTTTGTTCTTGAGAGATCTTGAGAAACTTGCGTCGACAGATTTTGTACATTTTCGATTAGGTTTTTCAAGTCTACTCAATATGTTTCCATCATGTTGTATATATAGTGGGAGCATGTGGGATGAAAAACCACTCTTTAATTTTGACATAAAGCAAGGGCTAGCTCACTGTTGTACTTGTGTGCAGCAAGTGGCTCGGCTTTATAGATGTGTCTTCCGACAGGCAAGGTGTATAGAGAGAAGATTACAGACCAGGTCTCCATCTAGTTCTGAAACAGTTTGACAATTATCAAAATACGAATGCACTCAGATCTATCAATTTCCTCCTTTTTGAGGATGACAAACTCATAGACTGATGCTCCCCTGAGAACCATCTTCCCACTTGTTCCCCCTGTGAAGTAGACCATCATTGTCAAGGCACCTGTAACATGTTATCAACATAATTCCAATTTCAACTAGAAGACAAAAATTGACACAATATCATCACATATCAATCTTCCAGTTCTTCCCCTTTGCTCAGAAAATTTTGACATGTCTTCCCCCTTAATCACGCACGTTATCTTTCAATTATATCTTCCCCCTTTTGGAATCATCAAAAATATTAAAGCACAGCCAACAAGAAGTTCAGATATATTAACTCATAGCCATAGGGGCAACATAAGCACATGAGTAAGATAGAGGAAAGGAAGCTAGCAATAATGCACAGGAACACAGCAGTATGCCAATAAAAAAATCCACACAAGTGCAGATAGTAATAAATTTAGTATACACAAATGATAATTAAACTGCAAATGTGCCAAAATTTTATGCAAAAGGGATAAAGGCTAGGAAGGATTTTTTGGACAGTGTAGAGACTTAAAGGGGCTTTGCAAGTATAGGTCAATTTGTATGGGCTTGACGATCCTTTATCATCTCATCTCTGAGTGCGTCTACTTGAGTTCTCAACTAATCCCTCTCTGCCTATAGCTTCTCAATTTCTTCTTCTGCTTCTTGCCCGGAACCTGGTTCTTTCAGTCGTTCAGCCAGTAGGGCTTTTAGAAGGGCATTTTCTTCCTTAAGTTGTTTGATCTCTGCATTTGCCGCTTCTTGAGCTTCAATTAGAATTGAGAGAGTAGATGGACCTCCAACACTTGGTCCCTGTTGCACAAACTCACACTCCTTCAGATTGGCCACAGAGAACACATGGTCCTTAGTTCCCAAGGAGGCTCTACCAGTTCTTACATTAAAGTATGAAAAGACTTTCGTTAAAAAAAATCCATACGGGAGACCAGGTCTTCCTTGCACATTTCGTGCCACCTTACTCATTAGAACTAGGTCTGCTACCTTGACGATAGATCGTCCCTCCATCCTTGGCAAAAGCACTTTGCTGACAAACTCGAAGACTAGTTGATGCTCAGGCTTAAGCTCATTCTTACAGTGACTAGCTTTTGCTGCTGACCTTGCAACTTTAACGATGACCTTTTTGAAATTTGGAGATCTCTTGTCTGCTACAGCTCTCAATCCCGCTGTATTTACTCCCAAGAATTTCACAAGTATCGACTCAGTGAGCACAAACTCTGTAAGATTAACTAGTTAGGCCAGAGCATTATCATTTATATAGATCAAATTCTCATAAAATTCAACCACTTCGTCTTCATATACACATGGTGGTGGTTGAGTAAAGTGATGGCTACACTCCTGAAACTCCACCATTTCCATCAAGTCTTTCATGTCAGGCTCCTCTTTTAGATTGACGTCAAAGACTTTTCCAAAGAGAATCTTTTGTTTTTGTAGGTTCTCTTTATTCTTTCTTCCTTCAACTTCACTATTTCTCCTCTTGGAGGAACCTGGTCTCTCACTTGTACTCATATTTCTTTTCTTGAGTAACGATAGGGCACTTGGTTCCTCTCCTCTCTTCTCTTCTCGGCTTTGAAGACCCATATTTTCACTCAAATCACCTTCCAACTTTGGGTCAGGAAAATGATTATTTTCACTCACTATGTCTTTCTTTGAATTTTTTCGTATCAAAGGTGTCTCCTCTTCATCTTCAGAGTCCTCAAAACTTTGCATTTCTGAGATGCAGTGAGAGCTTGAGTCATCGAATTTTCCACTTTTGCCACCCGTGTGATCATATGTTCCCTTTTGACTAGAGATCGCCGACAGGGATGCAAATTTCCTAGTCGTTCTATGCTTTCAGGGTTTTGAAGGAACGAGTATAGGGAAGGCTGAAGTTGCTTCATTTATGCCATGATCAGAGGAAGTTGAGTGCTTTGAGGGTGATGGTTTAAACTCCATTTGCTTAGGCTTGACGAAAATTGGTGATGTTTGATAAGTACTTGGTGACAAGACCAAAAAGTGAAGAGTTTTAGGGGAGTATTGTACAAAAGATATGCACAGATGAAGTCCTAAAGTTCAAAGATCCAGGAAAGTAAAGAGAGAGAAGGATGAGAAGAAATGTCCTTTAAAGAGGTAGAGGTGGCACTTCAAGATAGGTGCAAGAGGGAACAACTGATTTGTTCAAGACAGAAGTGACGATTTGGTACAGACACTCTTCTGAATTTTCTTGGAAGAGCAAAGGAAACATCACAAATCTAGCAATTTTCGCAGTTCAAATACATTTATGAGTACTGAAAGAATTACTGACCTGAGATACAGAGACCTGGCCTCTGATCAGAATTTTAAGTATCAGGCCATCACTGTGAACTGCGTAGAATTGCTTATGCTTGAATTATCCTGATCCTTCCATGCATGTATACCTGTAATGGTACAGAAGTGAGTTAGACATAGCTAAAAAACACTAGTCAGCATTGTACCTTTTCACTTATGTAGCCATTTTGAGTGATGCCTTTCTGCGGCATTGTTCATAAGAGATCCTTCCTTTTATCATCATGCCACATGTGTCCTGCTATAAGGGCTTTGAGGGGAGACTTCTTAACCATAGTTGCACCTTGGAGCTATCACAGTTTATTAGTTTATGCTAATTGCTCCTTCTTTCTCCCACCCTGTTAAGTGATGTAGTGATTGGATTTGGGAACCTAAACCAGCTTGGGTCCTTTGTAGTTACAGAAAGGGTGCATAAGACTCCTTTTATCCCATACTGGCAGCACATTCCCTCTCTTCTTAAAATGTCCTTTCTTTTGAGGACCTGCTCCTTTCACTCTGGTTCCCTTCTTGACAACACTCCTACTCTTTTGAATAACGACAGCCTTTATCTTGTAGGGCTTTTGGTGATGACTTGTTTGCCCGCAAGGAAGAAATGGTTGTTCTTTAGTTGTGGGAACATGTTTGCTGTGGAGATCATAGGGCATCTTTTCCTTCTGAAAGCCAAGTCCTCTTCTGCCATTTCCATTTTTTCTCATTTCTGGAGGAGATTGTGTCAGAAGACCAGGTCCACTTGAGAGTTTTGTTAAGGTCAAACTTAGCCCCTTCCAGATCTTTTCTTAGCAGTTCGTTTTTCTCAATTTCTGCAGTAAGACTTGAATTTACTTTCTTTGGTTCAGTTTCAAGCTCTAAGGAAGTCTCACTTGCTTCTCCTCTTCTTTTGGAGGAGGTTTCTATCTCTTTTCTCACTTGAAATTCCAACAGGATATTTTGTTAGTTTGTCTCAAACACCTGTTTCTTCATTTCTTTTGTTATCACGAACAGGTCCTCTTTATCAAGTTTTATTTCATCAAGAGAAAGATTCAGCTTCTTTCTCTTAGCAGTCAGATCATGATAGGCATCAATTAACACACTTACCAGTGAAATGATATTTTTCTTAGAGCAATCTATCAGGTTTTTCTTTATATCAAAGAAATTTACCTCTTTGTTCTCACTATCATCATCACTTGTGTCAGATTCAGCCGTGAGTGCCACGTCTGACTTACGCTCAATTGCTCCATCGTAAAATGCCATCATGGACAAGTTCCCTTTCTCATTTTCATCCTCAGACTCACTTGAGGAGTCTCCCCAGGCTGCAAGTGCTTGCTTCACAATCTCATCAGCAGCCTTTTTCCTTCTGAAACTCCTGTCAAAGATCCGGTTCTTCTGGCAGTTCTGTCATAATTGTCCTGCCTGGTTTGAGGATAATCCTTTATGAAATGACCAGGTTTCCCACACTTGTAACAGGAGTAGTCGTTTCTACTGGGTTTCCTGTTTTGGGGAACATGCCATTTTTCTTTATCATCTTGTGAAACCTCTGTGTGAGATATGCCATTTTGGAGTCATCATTACTAGAATATCCCTTTGCAACTTTGAGAACCAGGCTCTTCTCTTTCTTCACCTCATTCTTTTCTACCTTTTTCATGGTCATCTTCAACTCATACGTCTTGAGGATTCCAATAAGCTCATCGACAATCAACGTATCCAGATCTTTAGCTTCAGAGATAGTATATACCTTGCTATCCCGAGAGTCAGGTAGTACACCAAGCATATTCCTTACCATCTTGGTAGTTGTGATGACTTCTCCGAGAGAGTGGAGCTTATTGATTATGGAGGTGAATCCGGTGTGCATCTCATACTTGAGTAGTTGTCCTTCTTCCATATTTGGTAGGGCTGCCATTTTTCAGATTCTTTCTAGGTGTTAACCTTTTAGAAAGCACTTACTCTGATACCACTTGTTGTAGGCTGTGCACTCACCAGACAGTATATGAGGGACCTGGTTGTGTATCAGTTCCTTTATGCAATGCAGTAAGTAAAGAAGGCACGATTTTTTCGTGGAAAACTCCTTGCTCAAGGGAATAAAAATCACAACTTACCCCTGTAGGATTTCAACTCCACTAACACGAGCAACTTCAAGTTACAACTTTATCGTAAGTTAGGAATTAACTCCCATAATCCCTCACCCTTATAATAATGCTTATGCAACCTAGGAACTAACCCCCGTATTCCCTCCACACTTGCAATACTCTGATTGCAAGCACCTCCACTTGACTAACTCTAGCCAAGGACCACTAATACACCTAGTCTAACTCTAGCCTAGTGCACTACTCAAAAGCTTGTGGAAACAAACTTCCAACAAGCACACTTTGAGAATTTAAGACACCTACAACCAGCTTCTAAATAAGAAGAGTAGGTTTATAGTTTAAGCAAAAATGAACAAAGACTTACAACAACCTAAAGAACATAGAAAATATCTTATGTCTGGATCAGGTTCTTCATCCTGTAGATGGCTTTGTTCTTGAGAGATCTTGAGAAACTTGCGTCGGCAAATTTTTTTCACAATTTGGATTAGGTTTTTCAAATCTACCCAATATGTTGCCATCATGTTGTATATATAGTGGGAGCTTGTGGGGTCAAAAGAGACCACTCTTCAATTTTGACCTAAAGCATGGGCCAGCTCACTGCTGTACTTGTGTGCAGCAAGTGGCTCGACTTTACAGCTATCTCTGCCGACAGTGCAAGGCGTACAAAGAGCAGATTACAGACCAGGTCTCTATCTAGTTCTAAAAAAGTTTGACAATCATCAAAACATGAATGCACTTGGAACTATCACTCATATTCGTGAATGAGATCATCAACAACAGAACTCACAACAATTCCACGTGCAGTGGAATTTTTCTTTTTCAATGCATTGTAAGCTTCCAAATCTCTTCTGTGTTGGGCAGTGTTACTCTCTTCTGGGTGAACTTAAACATAGTTAGTACCTGCCAGAGCATCTTGCTCTTCCAGTACATACCACACTTTACGACTCTAGATGTCGTATTCTCACCGTTTAGTTTCTCACCCTTGTTTAAATCAACAATGACGCTCTTAGATGCCATATATGTTAAATCAGACATTTAAAAAAGTTTTACTCATCAATACTTACTTTTAAAAATTTATGCATGTGATATTCATACTCAGGCAAAGTAATTATCATAAATGACTTCAGATTTAGTGTAAAATCGAAAGGTCACAAAGTTCTGATCATCATCTACAGTCTAAACATTTAATCATAAATGAAAAAATTCCTTAGCGTGAATCTTATTTTAATGACTTTCAATTAAGTCTCAACCCATTAAAAAAGGATATAAAAGGAGAGTTAAACAACATAATTCCATATATTCAAAAGAAATTCACAGTGCAAATTACAAGTTCATAAGGACATGACTCTCCCACTCAGCTTCAAGTATTCGAACATACAACTCAAAAGGTTGACTTGGCCAAACTTCGTGACAAATATAAACTAAAATACTATCCCAAGGTTCTCAAAGGGAATCTACTAAAATTGTTAAAGCTACCTAATCCAAGATTATAATAAAAATATCCAGTTCATCTCGTTTTAGCCAAAAAAGTTCAATATGTTCAGGCACTGAAGCATTAGGAGACATCTTAAAAGCCTTAAACTCTCTGAATATCTTCTCTTGTTCCCTTCGTAGAACCCTTTGCTCCCTTGGTAGATTTTGCATCGCCCTGGGGACATTATTCCTTATGACTTCACGTCTTCAGGAATATGTCCTATGGCGACGTACTCTTCTACATTGTACCCTTGCTCGATTTCGGGAACTTCCACTTGGAGTACTTCAAGCTTGTCCCTGTCCAGTCATGTCTGAAATAGGAACAATGAAACAATAAGAATGGACATACCATTCAATGTGACAGCATATGTTGCAATTACTCATAGAAGACAAAATTACGTTTAAGGATCATATACCATTGTAATGGTGTGGCTGTTAGGAGGTCATAAAAAAATCCTTTTTTTTTACTTAACATAACTTCAACACTTCATAACTCACTCATTTTAATCCGTTTAACATCAATAATATGTCAATAGAAAGCTTGTAACGAGTAGATTCTGAAAATATATACCACACATTGTAATTCCTAACAAGTAATTTCCAGAAATCAAATTACATCATGTAGTTTTTCAAAAAAAAAACAAAAAGGGTCACATTTTTCAGCATAACTTCAAAATATCATATCACTCGTTTTTAATTCGTTTTAATGGGTAATATATCAATGAAAAGCCCTAACCGATCTAGTAGATTCTGAAAATATAATATTCATGCTGAAATTTCAAATATGTTATACACAAAAATTAATTTTCAGTCTTTTTAATTAAAAAAAAAAGTATCTTTCAATAGTCAACCATTCTTATGCCTTTTCTCTAGCAACTTCACAACAATATCAAAATTGTAGTAAGGAACATGACCCAAAAAAAAAAAATTGACAAACTAGTCAAACCCTAAAATCCAAACTTATGGATTAACTTTTAATTGCAGAGAATTCTTTCTCAACATTATCTCTATCACGTAGGCATAGGGAAAATTTTGAGAACAACCAATTTTATTTATTATTGAGACTTGTTGTAAACACATGTATACTTTTCTTTAAAAATTTGACTTTTTCATTGGTCAATCAAAGTGGAAAGTTAAAAAAAAAAAAAAAAAAAAAAAAAAAAAAAAAAGATTCACTAGTCTTTCTTGCAGTTTTCAACGTAGAAGGAGAAAAAGAGTCTAATATAATTAAAATTATTTCCACTGTCCTTTTCAAAGTATATTACTATCTGCAATTTGTTATTCAACTTTGAACGTCGTTTCATTTTTGAACTGGATTTACCCCAAATAACACGAAACGAATTTCAAATTCTTCCAAAAGGAAAACAGCAAAGATGCAACGCAAACACATAAACAATCGAAAGAACTGATACAACCGTGTACTCAAATCAGAATACACAATCTAGGCTCTGATACCATTGTAAGAAAAGAATAACAGGGCAAGAACAACATATTGCGTACCTCTTTGATGCAGCGGAATTTGTTGTAATTACCACCAAAAGGATTGCCACAAGTCGAACCTCGACTCTACAGGAAACGAAGTTAGTATTACACAAAATAAATTCCTTTTCTTTGTATGTGTTTTTAGGGAGATTGAGAGAAGAAGAAATTCTGTATTGCACTCCTTATGCGTTGTTTGAAGAAATTTTGTATTGCATTCCTTATGCGTTGTTCTGCTCTTATTAAGAAGGTAGGCAGAGGTTATGGAGAAGAACTCGCTCTTCTATTATCCACGTAATACAGTTTCCTTTTAGTGGGAGTTATCTGATTTAAAAATAATGTCTCACATAACAACCTCTTTTATTCTTTATCTCTACTAACCACGTTAGGTGAGTCCACATGGAGTGATCCGCAATCCAATATCCAACAATAGATATTTACATGATTTACTTCATAAGAGATAGGATTAACAACAAACAACAACAATAACAACCCAGTGAAATCCCACAACGTGGGGTCTAGGGAGGGTAGAGTGTACGCAGACCTTACTCCTACCAAGGTAGGACGGTTGTTTCCAAAAGACCCTCGGCTCAATAAAAAAGCATAAAAAGTGATCAGATAAGGCTAAGAGATTCAAAGCGATATGGAAATGAAATAACGCAAGCGACACAGATAACATAGGATAATCAAAGCACATGAAATAACAGATAATAGCAGAAATCAGAGCATAAGAAATTATACTGCGATAATGCGACTACTAATAAGAAAGGATAACGAGACAATCTACTAGCCTTCTACCCTAATCTGGGTCCTTCAAACCCTCCTATATAAGGTCATGTCCTCGGTAAGCTGTAACTGCACCATGTCGTGTCTAATTACCTCTCCCCAATACTTCTTCGGCCTACCCTTACCTCGTCTGAAACCATTCATGGCCAACCTCTCACACCTCCGCACTGGGGCATCTGTGTCTCTCCTCTTCACATGCCCAAACCATCTCAATCTCGCTTCTCGCATCATGTCTTCCATCGAGGCTACTCCCACCTTGTCCCGAATATCCTCATTCCTAATCCTTTCACTCCTGGTGTGGCCACACATTCACCTCAACATTCACATCTCGGAAACTTTCATCTTTTGAACGTGAGAGATCTTAACTGGCCAACACTCTGCCCCATACAACATAGTCGGTCTAACCTCCACTTTGTAGAACTTGCCCTTAAGTTGTGATGGCACCTTCTTGTCACATAGCACTCCGGAAGCAAGCCTCTATTTCAGCCACCCTGCCCCAATACGATGTGTAACATCATCTTCAATATCCCCGCTGCCTTGCATAATAGACCCAAGATACTTGAAACTTCTTTTCTTCTGGATGGCCTGGGTACCTAATGTGCCATGAATTTCGGCACATTTTATGCCTTTGTCACTAGAAGTGTTGCTTGTTTTTAAGTGTTTTTACATCGTTTCTTATGTTATTTTGGTGTTTTGTAGGATTGGTTGACTAAGGAACGGAAATGATATTAAATGCTGAAAAACGGACAACTTGGAGCAAAAGGACGGTCCGTAAGTCGAGTTACGGACCGTAATGTGATCCGTACCAGAGAGGAAGATCCAGATACATGCCACTATAAAGGACGGTCTGTAACTCATGTTACGGGCCGTAACGTGTACCGTAAGCTGAGGACAATTTCCAGTAAGAAGCCTAAGTAGTGTCATAGGTTACACCCAGAAGGACGGTCCGTAACTCAGGTTACGGAGCGTAACGTCATGGCGTAACGCATTGGACACTGAAGACTGAGACCATGATCCGCTGAAAGATACAGACCGTAACCTGTGTTATGGTCCGTCGCAAGAAGTCGTGACGGTTGACCTAATCAAGCTGACAAAGGACGAAACCGAAGGACGGACCGTAACCTGTGTTACGGTCCGTAACGATGCCGCGTAAGGGTGTTTTTGTCCAACAAATTGGCGCGATTTTGCGCCCTATAAATACTTAAGGTTAGGGTTTTAATTCATTATTCTAATTTTCTTTGGGAGCATTAACTTTAAGCCTTAAATATTTGAAGTGGTTGGAGCATTTAAAGCACCAACTTCACTTTCATTCCATATTGTATTAGCATTGTAAGTATATTATGTTTAACTTTTAAGCTTTCTTTGTTAACCAAAATGATGAGTAGCTAATTTTAATTCTAAGGTTGTGGATCCCATGATGGGTATTATGTGAATGAGTTTCTACTATTGATATATGAATAATGGTTGTTAGTATTTATTCTATCTTTGTGTGTTAGCGTTAGGTAATGATTGCAAGCATCAACCTAAGCCATTATACTAACTTTTCTTAGGAAAGAGAGTCAGTATTGGTAAGATTGAATAACAATGACTCGGGGCGTTAACCCTCATTTAATAGACTAAGAGCCCGTTTGGATTGGCTTATAAGTTGGCTTATAAGCTGTTTTCAGCTTTTTTGAGTGTTTGGTTGGCCAGCTTAAAGTCATTTTATGCTTAAAATAAGCTCAAAAAAATAATTGGACCCATTTGACTTAGTTTATCTAAAACAGCTTATAAGCTGAAAATAGCTTATAAGCCAAAAAAAATAAGTTGGACTACCCCAACTTATTTTTTTCAGCTTATAAGCTGCAAACAGCTTTAAGCTGTAAGCCAATCCAAACAGGCTCTAACTTAGGGATAAGAACAAGTCTAATTGGAATTATTGCTCGCTCTTCGATTTCAACTCTTTTACATTTGGAAAAATCATAAAGAGGAATTACGGCCTAACTGTTGGGAAACATTAGGAAGTCCTTAAGAGATCAAGTGCATACTCTTAGAAAAACCATTAGAAGTATAACACATTGAAACCTGAAGCATAATATCTAATCAAAATGGGGAACACAACCTTAGTCTCTCTCTCGCAGTAAGTACAATTCAACTCAAAGTATTCAATTACATTACTCAAAAAATATTTCAAACTATTCGGAATAGGATTAAAGCCTTTAAAGACTAGTATCGTCTACAATTAGTACCCTTTTCTCTCCATATTCCCTGTGGGATTCGACCCCAACCTTGTTTGGGTTACTATATTTGACAACGTCCGCTTTACGCCATTAATAGGTGTAATTTGAGCGTATCAGCACCAAGCCTCACTTCCAAGCCAGCCTCCTGAGGTGCTTCACTGAACTTACACTCT
The DNA here is from genome assembly GCF_019175385.1 of Lycium barbarum. Lineage (NCBI taxonomy): Eukaryota > Viridiplantae > Streptophyta > Magnoliopsida > Solanales > Solanaceae > Lycium > Lycium barbarum. Next base: position 26,369,551 of record NC_083344.1, on the reverse strand, counting down.
AAGTACTCTGTCTTGGTCCTACTCAGCTTAAACCCTTTAGACTCCAGAGTATGTCTCCAACCCTCCAACTTAGAGTTAACTCCGCTGCGAGTCTCGTCGATCAGGACTATGTCATCCGCGAAAAGCATACACCATAGCACCTCACCTTGAATTTGCCGCGTCAATCCATCCATCACCAAGGCAAATAAAAACGGGCTAAGAGTTGATCCTTGATGCAACCCCATCACAACTAGAAAGTGCTCTGAGTCTCCTCCTACTGTCCTTACCCTGGTTTTGGCTCCCTCATACATGTCCTTGATCACCCTAATGTATGGCACAGGTACACCTTTAGCCTCCAAGCATCTCCATAGGATCTCTCTTTGAACTTTGTCGTAAGCCTTTTCTAGGTCGATGAATACCATGTGTAAGTCCCTTTTCCTCTCCCTATACTGCTCCACCAATCTCTTCACAAGATGGATGGCTTCTGTAGTTGAGCGTCTCGGCATGAATCCGAACTGGTTCTCTGAAATAGACACGCCTCTCCTCACCCTCATCTCCACCACTCTTTCCTACACTTTGATAGTATGGCTTAGCAGCTTGATACCTCTATAGTTGTTGCAACTCTGGATATCTCCCTTTTTCTTGTATATAGGGATCATTACACTCGACCTCCATTCTTCGGGCATCATTGTTGTCTTAAAGATGACATTAAACAACCTAGTCAGCCACTCCAAACCTGCCGGGCCCGCGCTCTTCCAAAAATCCCCAGGAATCTCGTCAGGTCCGGTCGCTCTTCCCCAGCGCATCCTACGAACAGCACCCTTAACCTCCTCAACCTTAATACTCCTGCAATACCCAAAATCGTGACGCCTTCCTGTATGTTCTAAATCTCCCAACACAATGTCTCTGTCCCCTTCTTCATTCAAGAGTTTGTAGAAGTATGACTGCGATCTCCGTCTAATGAGAGTCTCCTCTAGCAATACTTTTCCATGCTCGTCCTTGATGCACTTCACTTGATCCACATCACGTGCTTTTTTCTCCCTCGCCTTGGCTAGCCTGAACAATTTCTGATCCCCTCCTTTCTCTTCTAGTTCAGCATAAAGGCGTTCAAAATCTGCCGTTTTTGCCGACAAAACCGCCAACTTCACCTCATTCCTCGCCATCTTATAAAGTTCGCTATTCGTCCACTTCTCCACCTCATCCTTGCTTTCTATCAACTTCGCATATGCTACCTTCTTTGCTTCCACCTTCCCTTGAACTTCTCCATTCCACCACCAGTCCCCTCGATGCTGACCACGACTACCTGTCGAGACCCCCAACACTTCCCTTACTACCACCCTAATGCGACTAGCCGTCCTATCCCACATACTGGTCGCATCCCCACTACTATCCCAGGCCCCCATATCCTTCAATTTCTCTCCCATCTCCAGGGAACTAGTCGTTGTCAAACTCCCCCATCTGATCCTAGGTTGGTCATCCATGACCCTCTTCTTTCTCGTCATCTTGATCCCTAAATCCATCACCAAGAGCTTATGTCGGGTTGTAAGATAGTCGCTCGGAATGACCTTACAGTCTTTGCATAGACCTTTATCATCCTTCCTAAGAAGTAAAAAGTCTATTTGAGTCCTAGCCACCGAACTACAGAAGGTTACCAAGTGCTCTTCCTTCTTTGGGAAACTCGAATTGGCTATCACCAACCCAAAAGCACTTGCAAAATCCAAAAGTGAGACTTCTCCTCCATTCTTGTCCCCGAAGACAAAGCCTCCATGCACATCATCATAACCTCCCGAAATAGGCCCGATGTGCCCATTTAAATCACCTCCCACGAATAGTGTTACACCTCGAAAATTTCCCTGTGAACGTACCACGAATAGACTAACGAAGAATACGAGTATATGGTGTTTTAATCAGAAGGGAATGACGTTTGACGACCCTAAGTAGGATTTCAAAGGAAATGGGGACAAGAGATAGGTTATGCTCCACAATGACCAATTATGGGTTTTGAAGACTTGAAAGTCGCAGATTTTCATTTCGGCCCAGTCGACCGTAAAGTGAAATACGGACCGTAAAGTGGTATACGGCTCATAAACCACCAGGTCGTATTCCAACTTACCAGACTTCAACTTCCTGCCAAATGTTCGAATGGTTAAATACGACTTGGAATATGGACCGTAAATTGAAATACGGCCCGTAAACTGCGATCGTAAATCGCCATGATCCTCAGCATACCTTTCTGGTTTTGATATGCTTAAAGACGACCACGATATACGACCCGTAAACTGGAATACAGACCGTAAACTGGGTTTACGACCACTGTGCACTTCAGTCACTGTTCATTCCGGATTAGATTTTAAGTCATTAAAAGGAGACCTAACCTCATTCAATTCATTTCAACTCCACGATATTTCTCTCTAGAAGCCTCTAGAATACTCTCTACTCTTTAACTACAAGCACTCAAACGGAATTAGTGATCAACTACATGAAACCCACGAAATCAAGTGTAAGAATCACACTAAAGTTCATCTCTCTCAGGAAAACCCAAAGGAAGTGAAGTAGGGTTTTGGTGCTAGAGGAGTAATTCCATTCAAACCTTGTTCAACCATCATCTAAGGTAACTTTCATGACTAAACCATGTTGTTTAAGGTATTGGAAGGGTAAGATACTTGAATTGTAGAAAAACATAGGAGATGGGTCATTAATGAGTGAATAGTGTCATGTTTGGATGGTAGTTGGATTGAATCATAAATGTTGGGGTGTTGTGATTATGAATACGTTATAAATGACATTTAGACCATGAAATAAGTATTATATATGAGGACACGCGATAGTGAGCTATAACCATAAATGTGGAGAAATTGAAGAGAAATGGTGGGTTGTGGTCAATGTATATAAATGATGATTTTTTATTGCAATATTGTGAATTTTGTTGTGAGCATGTGGGAGTTGATATAGAATATGGGAAAGTAGTATAAACGAAGGAAGTGCTGTCCAATTTTCCCTAAAAATAGTAGCGCGTTCTTATAGTCGATTAACTAACGTAGTGCGAATTCTCTCTTGAAGGTAGAAACGTGATATCAAAGGAGAACAAGAAAATGATAGCTTAGTTAGACGTCAAAGGTATGTGAGGCTGATCCCTTCTTTCTAATGGCTTGAATCTCATAGCATAATTTTTCCTCCTCTCATGAGTTCCTATATTCCGGAAAGCTAAAAGCCTATATCTATGAATGGTAATATAAGATAAGAGGTATGATATGATGATCCTAAAATGGCATGATGCTATTTATTGCTCACACTCACCTTATATGTTAGTTCCTTCAAGGTGAGGTAGGATGTCGATAATTGCTCCATAATGAAATCGGGGGACCACGACCTTACGTCACCCCGATAAAGTAAAGTTGTTCATAAGCCTTATGCATGTATTATGATAAGTATGTTACGATAAGCATATTATGATGAGCATGTATGATGATTATATAACACCGCGCCTAGTTGGCCGGGCAGTCACCGCTAAGGCGGGCAGCTATACGATACACCACAGCCAAATGGCATGGGAAGACACCACTAGTGGGCGGCATGAGATGATACCCCGGACGCGGGAGGCCTGGACGCAGGCTAATGTTATGATTATTCCACCGATCTGATATGGACGGGCAGCCTCTCTACCTTCTAAGGTAGTGATAAGGTCTTCGTACACTCTACCCTCCCAGACCTCATTTCATGGGATTTCACTGGATATGTTGTTGTTGTTGGAAATATTTCTATATCAGAATAATACAGAAGTAGAAGTCGTGGAATGCCCTGCACGTTTCACTTGTTTTCATCACTACAATATCCCTTGTTTCTATCACTACACTATCTGTTCCTCAAAATTTAGACGTAGTGAATTCTTAGTTGAGAGTTTGGGTTCTAATTACTTAACTCTACTTATACTTGCTTTTTACACACATACACACATATATATTGGCAAAGGGTCAAGTATACTCTTGTACTATGCAAGTTTGAAATCCAAAATTTTCTTATGCAAGACACTTAACTGAAAGACCCCAAAAAAGCAAGAAGAGCATAACAAATTATATCAACTAGGCTATATTTTTATTAGAGGTTTGGGTTTGCCAATTCTTCGTTGGAAAGGTTTCCTTTGGTTCTCCTTGTTGGAGTGTGAATTTTACAAGAGACGCATTCTATAAATTCAATAGAATTCAAGAATCTGTATCACATTGCAATTACAACCATGGACATATTGTTTGAATGCCTCATTCACAAAATAGTCTCTTAGTGTTGCAAAAGCAGTCAAGATGACCATTTTCTCCAAAACATGGCTACAAGCCTGGTCCGCCCATCCCAACTTGGAATTCACCTTTGAATATGTCAAAGGCAATAATAAGAAAATAGTGGATCAAATCATGGAGAGATATAGGGACAGAAAAATCCACATAGAAATGTTTTAACTTTCAATTTCAGTTTCTGCTTATCATCGTCCTCTTGCTTTCGCTCGGATGGATAAATGGCTCGACATTGCTCTTCAGAATGGTGTAAAAGATCTGGTCTGTAATGTTTCTGTCCCCTCGTACCCCTTGCCTATTTTCACATTCTTGGCAGCAAATTCTTTAAGAGAATTGGTTCTCTGGGGAGACTGGTGGAGCAGTGTAGGGAGAGGAAGAGAGACTTACACATGGTTTTCATCGACCTAGAAAAGGCTCACGATAAAGTGTCAAGAGAGGTTTTATGGAGATGCTTGGAGGTTAGAGGTGTACCTGTGGCATACATTAGGGCGATCAAGGACATGTATGAGGGAGCCAAGACCAGGGTTAGAACAGTGGGAAGAGACTGAGAACACTTCCCAGTGGAGATAGGGTTGCATCAGGGATCAACTCTTAGCCCTTTTTTATTTGCCTTGGTGATAGATGGTTTGATGCGACAAATTCAAGGTGAGGTGCCATGGTGCATGCTATTTGCGGATGACACAGTCCTGATTGACGAGACCCGCAACGGAGTGAATGCTAAGCTGGAGGTTTGGAGACAAACTCTGGAGTCTAAAGGGTTCAAGTTGAGTAGGACCAAGACAGAGCACATGGAGTGTAAGTTTAGTGACGAGACACATGAGGCTGGCGTGAAAGTGAGGCTGGGTACCCAGGCCATCCAAAAGAAAATAAGCTTTAAGTATCTTGGGTCTATTGTACAAGGAGATGGGGATATTGACGATGATGTCACGCATCGTATTGGTGCAGGGTGGACAAAATAGAGGCTCGCTTCAGGAGTGTTGTGTGATAAGAAGGTGCCACCAAAGCTTAAAGGTAAGTTCTACAAAGTGGTAGTGAGACCGACTTTGTTGTACGGGGCGGAGTGCTGGGCAGTCAAGAACTCGCATGTCCAGAAGATGAAAGTTGCTGAAATGAGAATGTTGCGATGGATGTGTGGGCACACCAGGCGAGATAGGATTAGGAATGAAGATATCGGAGATAAGGTGGGAGTGGCATCAGTGGAGGACAAGATGCGGGAAGTGGACTGAGATGGTTTGGGCATGTGAGGAGGAGAGACACAGATGCCGCAGTGCGGAGGTGTGAAAGGTTGGCTATGGACGGTTTCAGAAGAGGTAGAGGTAGGCCGAAGAAGTATTGGGGAGAGGTGCTTAGACAGGACATGCCGCAGTTCCAGCTTACCAAGGACATGACCTTAGATAGGAGGCTATAGAAGACTCAGATTAGGGTAGAAGGCTAGTATCCTGTCGTACTAGTAGTCGCGGTTTTGATCTTCATTTTCTTGTCCTTTGATTCGTGCAACTATATGTTAGTCCGTGTACCACGATTATCGTATTTAGCTGTGGTAGCCACTGTTTCTGTTTTCTCATACTGCTTTATCATGGCTTTTTCGCCTTCGTGAGTTTCATTTTCGTATTGCTTTGAACTGTTCCTGCTTATCTGACCTTTTCTCATCATGTTTTCTCTTGAGCCAAGGGTCTTCCGAAAACAGTCTCTCTATCTTCCGAGATGGAGGTAAGGTCTGCGTACATTTTACCCTCCCCAGACCCCACACTGTGGGATTTCACTGGGTATGTTGTTGTTGTTGTTGTTGTTGGTTCTCTAGGGATGTGATCTATTGGATGTTACATTATCTACTAGTCAAGCAGCAATCTGCCATTCTTTGAGAAAACTTTCTCTCTCTGGTGTTTGTTTAGATAACAACTTGCTTCAGACTCTGCTCAATTGTTGTCCATTGATTCTCGATTTTGTCATTGTGCATTGTCTTATTAGTAGAAATCGGGACCAAAGTGTTAAAATCCAGGCACTAACTCTAGAACACTTGTCTTATTCTGGATGTCGTTGGAAAAACCCCCTGTATTGGATATTGTTGAATGTCAAAATCTTTAAAGATATCATGTATGAGGATATCTAAAGGATTTCTCTAGCATCTCAATTCCTTTGAGAGATTGATATTATTTGACCTTTTTACTGGGTTGCAAAGGTTTAAAATTTGCAGGAGTCGGTCCCTAAGTTCTTGGCGATTGGGGATTGTACAGGCTTACGGGAGATTGATGTTCCAAATTTGGCATCACTTAAGTATAGGGAGATGAAATTCCTGAGCTTATAATTGCAAAAGAGTTTGGCCTATTGAAGAACTCACGAATATGTCTTGATCGCTTGAACGATTTAAATGTCGCATGGTTTGGTGAGTTGAGGAAGTTTCTATCAAACTCGACCTCGTGGTCTCTAGTTTCCCTCCGCTTTGACGAATGCAATGAGATCAACAGGAAAGATCTGGAATTGCACTATACAGTTGCAACGTCCGAACTGGACATTTTAGTTGTACATATAGAGTTGTCCGGGTACAGTTACTCAACCTGCTGGTCCATACTGGTACAGTTGTACTGAACTTAGTAGATGCAGTTGTAGCATGTTATATTTCTTCTGAGATGAAGTGTTTCGTACTGATTGTTTGTGGCTTAAATCACTGTGCTTGATCATTCCCTTGTTTTGGCAGGATATTCATAGATGAAATCCTCGACTAGTACTTTCAGTAGTGCCCGGGTTTCGTGCCTTTATTTTCAATTTCCAGTAATCCCACTCACAGTAGAATTAGGAGTGAGACATACCTTCAAAATTTATTTGTTGACTAGTTTGTACAGGATGGCATCCTCTTGGTGCCAATATATTTGTTATGAAAAGGGATCTGTTGTTTGAAATAAAACCTTTCTTCACTTGGGCTGCTTTGTATTCAACAATCTTTATAAGACTTGTCGTTTTAGTTTGATAAGTGTAGACAATAAAATTCGCATCGAGAAAATAATAATCGAGATAGGAAAATATCGCAACAATCTTTGTATTTGATTTCAGAATATGAGTGTTACAATCTCTATTATTCCTCTGATTCGTCTTTTCAACAATAATTTCAAGGGCTTTTGAGCTTGATCTTGAACTTGATGGATTTGATCTTGACTTGTACTTGAATTCAAGGGCTTTTGAGCTTGATCTTGAATCTGGTGGTCTTGATCTTGAACTTGTACTTGGATTCAAGGGCTTGAAGCTTGATCTTGAATCTTCGTCTAGATCTCTAGAACTTCTAGAGAAATACTTGAATGCTTTTAGCTTGTAGAGAAATCCGCAGCATTTGATCCACGAGCTCTCTCTTACTTCTTGTTAAAATTTCTGTCCTTTTTCTGAATTATGAGACCCCTATTTATAGTTGTAGGATGGAGGAGTTGTGATAAGGGCAGACTTCTTTCGACCAATCAGAATTAAGCTGACATGTCGATATTTGATTGGCCAGAACATGTCACTTGTACACATGGCACATCTTCGTTGGCCTTTGATTTGTCTAGGCATGCTGCATCATGTTGACACGTGGCATGACCCTATAGGCTCCATTATTTGACTTGGCGTGCCACGTCATTTGACATGTGGCATCAATTTGGGCCTCTTGAATAAGATGACATCTTGGGCTTGACAAAGTGGACTTATCATTTTTAGCCTAATTAAATGGGCTAGCCCAATGCATTTGAACTCCTCTAATTAAATCCATATTTATTGGACCTAAATAATTAACTCAATTATATTAGCCCATAATTTAATTATTTGGACTAATATATTTTGAATATAATCCGAATTTCTTGTGGATTTAAATTTGATAAAATATCATTGTCCACAAATGCCCCCTACTTCAAGACGTGTCGGAGTACACATTCTTTAAAGACCAGTCTTGAAAGTACTAATCAATGCTATCAACATTTTTTTTTTGTTACAGATGCCTCAATAAGCATGCTCATCATCTCATATTGGTCCAACTAAGTAGACATGGTAATTAAACATTAATTCTTCAATCACTTGCTCAATTGACATATCACAAGTATATAATTCGACTGCTCACTTTCGTTAAATCCCGTTAGGAGTCGAGTAGCTTTATTTGATGTCTACTTGGATAAGGAAGAGGCCAGCTACCTAATTAATGTTGTAAACAGCTTATAGTTGTCGCCTAGCACCTGATCCCACGTCGGTAAAATAAATTACCACTTGTTTTCTTTTTCTTGTTGTTGCCATGCAAAATAATACCCAAGCAATAAATGTTGCTTTTACTCCTATTTTCAGAAGTGGAAAATTACTCTACGGACAAATTGGAAATTCTTTCCGAATCAAACAAGGATTCGCATAGCGCCGCCGCTGCAAATCATACATGTCCTTGGTCCGAACGTTTCTCCAACAACATAAAGGTCCTATTAGGATTCAACTTCCATATTTTATTCGGATTTGGACAGTTTCTTTTTTTAACCCTATAAATAGTTGCGTCCTTGTCATTCTTAGAGCACCAATTTGTTTGCTCTCTTTAACAGAAGCTTGAGTCCAATTCGAAAGCATTAGAGTGCCAGGTAATTTTTTTTTCCTGATTCGCGCTTCGTTTTGTCATCTTTTTCCTTCTCTTTTTTTTTTGTCCAAACGACAATGATGAGTTCTTGTTCAAGAGAATGACCCATGCATGAAGAAGGTAATATTAAGGCGCAAAGGGATGGATTCTTGTCCCCGCCTTAAGAACGGTAAGGTAATCTTACGGCGCAAAGGGATGGTTACTCATTCCCGCCCTAAGAACGGTAAGGTAATCTTACGGCGCAAAGGGATGGTTACTCGTCCCCGCCCTAAGAACGGTAAGGTAATCTTACGGCGCAAAGGGACGGTTACTTGTCCCCGCCCTAAGAACGGTAAGGTAATCTTACGGCGCAAAGGAATGGACACTCGTCCACGCCCTAAGAACGGTAAGGTAATCTTACGGCGCACAGGGATGGACACTCGTCCCCGCCCTAAGAACGGTAAGGTAATCTTACGGCGCAAAGGGATGGACACTCGTCCCCGCCCTAAGAACGGTAAGGTAATCTTACGGCGCAAAGGCATGGTTACTCGTCCCCGCCCTAAGAACGGTAAGGTAATCTTACGGCGCAAAGGGATGGACACTCGTCCCCGCCCTAAGAATGGTAAGGTAATATTACGGCGCAAAAAGATGGATACTCGTCCCCGCCTTAAGAATTTAGGGAGTTCATTTGTCAAGGTCTTTGTACCTACGGATATATGTCCAAGTCTGCTACTAATAACTTATCTTGTCCTTTGCAGCTTGAAGAGATGGTTTACTTCAGACACTACACTTCCCCATCCACCAAACTAAGGTATCTCGTAGTTGAGACTGAAGATGGCACAGACCAAACTAGATTCTTGACTCATACCATACTAGCTGGGCGATATGCTAGTCTGTGGCCTTCTTTGAGGAATCCACTTCATATGGCAAACTGGACGTCGGAGAAAACCCAAAATTCTAATCGATCATCCAAGATGTGGTCACTCCAAGCACCAAACCATCATCATGCCAACATTGCGTCTGCACTACCATGCTTAGCTCATCGTATAATTCAAGGAGAGGTATGCTGGGGAGGCACCGTAACGATTGAGGGAGAGTATCGTCACATTCCAGGGTATTGGGAATGGGCTGAAGATATACTTGGGAGGAGTCAAGAAATCTTGGGCATGGCTCAGATTTATGACGCGGTTTATGCTTCACTTTTCACTTACGATCGTAATTCAGATATTCTACAAGCATTCTGTGAAGCTTGGTGCCCCAAGACGAATACACTCCTTACATCTGTTGGTGAATTATCCATTTCCCTTTGGGACTTACATGTTCTTGGAGGCTTACCTATTTGGGGTTCTCTTTATGAGGAAGTGGTTCCTGAGGCTAATGAACTTACAGGATTAGACCAGAGAAGAACAAGATATGTTTCTCGAGCTTGTGAATATTTATTCGCAGCCTTCCATCATCTCTGGGGTGTCGACCAAGAAGTCTCATTGAGCAAGTGGATACAATTTTGGTGCAAGAAACCTTTAAGGTATGAACCTGCTCCACCAAGGAAGGAAAAGAAATCTGCTCGTCTCAAATCGACACATAATCCTTCTGGGACTTTACCTAATACGACAACATGGTCAAACACAAAAGACGCAGTATTTTCCAAGCTTGGGGTGACTTATGACAAAAGAGACGATACATATTTGGCAGCTTTCTTGTCCTGTTGGTTATGCGCTTTCGTCTTCCCAAATAAGAAAGGTGATTTCATTCGTCCAGGGACTTTCAAGATGGCAAGCATGATGGCGAGTGGACAGAAGGTCGGCCTTGCTATTCCAGTTTTGGCAAGTATCTACAATGGCTTGAATAAGATTTCATCTTCCTCGCAACTTGATCAAATTAAAGTTTGCTTCCCTATTCATTATGTTTATGGCTGGCTTGCCCATTATTTTAAAACTCATTATCCACTTACCCATGGACCATCTATTCCCAAGATGGTGGCCTACTCAGGGGAAGGTGGTGCGAAGTATTTTGACAAAAGTGACGCGAGAAGGCGCATTCATATTGGGGAAAGCGCGATTTGGACATCAACCATGGTGAATAATTCTCACCCTTACTATTATGTAGATGGTGGTAGAGCGCCAGAGCTGGAGTCAAGTTATTTTATGAATATCCGTTTTAACTATCTCCCTCTGAGGTGCGATAATTCATTCATCATTGAGCCATATAGTCCACATCGCTTCAGTCGTCAATTTGGGTTTTATCAAAATGCCTGGTATTTTGGGGAATGATGTCTGCGATGTATCTTTAGATGAAGGGCTCATGTTTTGGAGGATTTGCACGATGGATCGATCTATGTCACGAGCAGTTTTTCCTTCAATCACTTCCAATGTAAAGAAACTCTCTTCAGCTGACTACCAGACCTGGTGGAAGAAGACGCACGGGGATTTCCTTGACAAACACCTGCAGACTTTAATGAATGATGTTGGGCCAATTGCTGCCGCACTCTTGGAAGAATCAGATGAAGTATGTGCAAATGAAGTCCCCAATACTGACATCCCTTGTGCTTCAAATGCTAAGTTGTCTGGGCAGCACCAAGGAGAGGAAGCTCAATTGCCTTCAAATGTTTTAGGAGAAGAGTGTCCTGCTCAAGTCGTCTATTCTTCCAAAAGACTATCCCAAGAAAGAAGCGAGAGTAGCAATGGAGATCGTAACTTTAAGAGAGTGAAAGCACGTCCAAGCAGCTTGGAAGATACTAAAACTCCTGTGGTTGAAATCTCTGACAACATTGGTAGCCCTTTGAATACTATAACAGCTCCCATTAAAGAGGTATGATAAGATAAACTTTTAGTTTACCAGGTATACCTCAGTGACCTTTACTAATTTCTCGTCTTTCTTGTGCAGCCAAGTGGTCTTAGAGTATTGCAAAGAGAAGGGTCACAAGATAGTACTGAGACTGTATCTGGTCCGGACTTAATGCAACCACCTTTTACAGCCAGAGTAGGAAAAGATTCAACCTTCCTTCCTCGTGATGAAGTTAGAGAAAGATTGAGTTCTGATATACACAAGCGTCCAGCAGTTTCGGTGTCCGTGTTCGATGGAAAGAAGGTTGTCCTAAACCATCGAAAGAAGTTTATCTCTACTCTTTGGGATGTGATTCAAGGTAAGCTCTCGAGAAGTGATGTAGATCGCGCTTCGTCCCTTGAAGATGAGATCCGAGTGATCCTCGAAGAGATGGATGGCAAGGATGTGGATGTTTCACCTTTGATAAAATTATTGAACTCCTTCTTTGAGTTTGTTGCTTCATATGACCAGGCACGATCAACTCTGCATGATAAGGATGTGGAAGCTGCAAGAAAAGAGTCGTTTATAGCAGCTGGAGTGCGTCTTTCGAATGCCATGCTTGAAGAGTACGAAAAGGTTGCAGAAGTATCCTCTATACATCAATCCCTAGATAAGGTGAAGGAGAAGATAGAGAAGCTGGGAAAAAAGGAGAGAGATTTAGAAGCCCTCTTAGAAGTCGCCGAGAAAGAAGTTGAAGAAGCCAAATTAGGAGCCTCGACTGCTAGCAATGAGTTCGATGCATGCTTTGACGTAGACTTATCGAGTGCTGACGACTTGATTGATTTGGAGCAGAAGAAGGAGCGTCTAGAAGCGATGCGTCAAGACTTAATCAATTATAAATTGTGTTTAGATTAGTCTATAGGAACATTTTTTTTTTTTGCTCTCCTTTTATTTTCCTGCCTTTGATTAGTTGATGTTCTCGATAGTAATAAAAGCTTCTTGCGTTTTGGTTTATACTGCAGTTCTCATTGATATCTCTTTCGTGCTTAAACATCAAGGACCATTTACTTGTTTCATTGCACATTTCTATTGTATTGGGCTTTGCTTTATCTTTGTTGTTCATGTCTCGAAGTTCTTGCGGGCAACTTTAGATGCTGAAACGCCGATAGTTTCAGATTCGCGCAGTTTTGCCAAGAAAAAATTCATATCTCGATGTAGGAGCGTTGAAACCATGAGCCGCAAAATTCTCAAGAAACTAGACTTAGGAATCTATCATGTATCCAAAAATCAAAGTCAACGAACATATAGATCATCCCAGATAAATCCAAGAATTTGGCTCTACATGCTGAAACGCCAATATTTCTAAGATTCGAGCAGTCTCGCCAAAAAGTTCATATCTTGACGTAGGGGCGTTGCAATCACGAGCCGTAAAATTCTCAAGAAACTAGACACATAAATATAGCATGTATCCAAAAATAAAAGTCAACAAACATATAGATCATCCCAGATAAATCCAAGAATTTGGCTCTACATGCTGAGACGCCAATATTTCTCAGATTCGAGCAGTCTCGCCAAAAAATTCACATCTCGACGTAGGGGCGTTGAAATCACGAGTCGCAAAATTCCCAAGAAACTAAACTCATAAATCTAGCATGTGTCCAAAAATCAAAGCCAATAACAATCTGAATAGTTCCAGATAAATTCAAGAAGTTGACAATACATGCTAAAACGTCGATAGTTTCAGATTTGTGCAGTTTCGTCGAGAAAATTCATATCTCGATGTAGGAACATCAAAATCATGAGCCTCTAAATTCTAAGGAAACTAGACTTATTAATCTAATATGTATCCAAAAACTCAAAGTTGTAAACCCTCTGGATCATCCCAGATAAATTCGGGAAATCCACCTTAGATTTTTTATTCCAACTTGAAGACTTGACGGATTTGAAGGATTGAATTTGAAGGCTTGCTGGATTCTAAGACTTCAACTTGCAGATATGATGAATTTAAAACTTTAGCTTGAAGACTAACATATTGGAAGGCTTCGCCGTGCAGTTGCGATGGCTTTGGACTCCAACTCAAAGAGTTGCCAGATTTGAGGCCTTCAATTTGGAGACCAATGATTTTGCACACTTTAACTCCTTGATTTAACCACTTGCTAAGAGATTACAGTCATTCCATTGGAGAAACCCATTTGTCATGGAGATTTGCCTTCGTTGGACTACTGAAATTTAGTGAAAGTTCAAACCGAAGCAAAAGGATGCTTGTATGTACGATCTCCATGCGCCTGATTAGGCGAACTTCATTTTGAACAACGCATAGGGGGATGCGTTATTTTTTTTTTTTGACTCATGCGACTGAACTTAGGATAAAACTCTAAGCGCCTACGTACCTTGGTGAAGAGGATCAAGTCATACCGTAGTTCAGAAAAAATGAGTTTTTTTTTTTTTTGTGTCCTAACTTTTGCCTAGGCTGCCCCTTGCGGGGTTTTCAACCTAGCGGACATTTTTTCTTGTGTCCTAACTTTTTCCTAGGCTGCCTCTTGCGAGATTTTAAACCTAGCGGACATTTTCTTGGGCCGTGCACAGTTTATACTCTTGCGGGCCAGGAGTTGCATGCAGTTTATGCCCGTGCCTTAAGGAGCGTCATCTCGCTTCAAGGATAGTACTTTTTCAAGAACTTTGCGTTGATAGGACCGATCCTCAAGCCATCTGCATCAACAAGCTTGTAAGCGCCACTTGAATATGCTTCTTGTACGACATATGGTCCATCCCATTCTGAGGTGAATTTGCCCCCAGACTTATGGGAAACTATAATGGGTCTTCTTACTGCAAGGACTTGATCTCCCACTTGAAAGGACCTCAAGCGAACCTTTTTGTTGAAGGCACGAGATAGACGGGCTTGATAACATTCAAGATTTTGTTGAGCCTCCATCCTTTTCTCATCAAGTGCTTCTAACTCTGCAAGACGAATCGAGCATTTTCCTCTTCGGTGAGCCCTTCTTGAATAGCAAGTCTTAAAGAAGGTATTTGGCGCTCAAGTGGTAGGACTGCTTCAACTCCATAAGCAAGCGAGTACGGGGTTGCTTGCGTTGGTGTGCGGTAAGTTGTCCTATATGCCCACAAGGCTTCTTCCATTCGTTCATGCCAATCCCTTTTGGACTTGGAGACAACCTTCTTCAACAAGTTACACAAAGTCTTATTGAACGCTTCAGCTAGACCGTTGGCGGCAGCATGATACATAGAAGATTTACGCTGCTTGAAGCCGAAAAGATCACAAATCTTGTTCATCAATTTGTTATCAAATGGCTTGCCATTGTCCGTTATTATGTAACGAGGAATGCCAAAGTGGTAGATGATGTTTACTCGGATGAAGTTCGCAACATTCTCCTTCTTCACTTCTTTAAGAGCGACAGCTTCGGCCCATTTTGAGAAGTAATCAGTTGCAGCCAAGATGTACAAGTGTCCACCAGAAGATTTTGGCAACGGACCAACGACATCCAACCCCCAAGCGTCAAATGGCCAAGATGCGACGGTTGGGTGTAATGCTTCGGGCGGCTGATGTATAAAATTCGCATGAAACTGACAAGCCTTGCATCTTCGAGCATAGTCCAAGCAATCTTTCACTATCGTTGGCCAATAATATCCCATCCTTTTTATGTGGAAGTGGAGCCTTGGTCCCGATTGATGTGATCCACATACTCCTGAATGTGCTTCTTGCAAAGCTTGGACTGCTTCATCCTCCCCTAAACATCGCAAGAGTATCCCCTCAAAAGATCTTCTATATAAGGTATCCTTGTAGTAAAGGAATCGAGGTGCACGACGACGAATCTCAGTTCTTCTTCTTGAGTCTTCTGGCAGTATCCCATAACTTAAGTAGTCAATGATGGGTTGTCGCCAGTCTTCCTTTGTAGCTTCAGAAACAGCTATGAGATGCTCAAGCTCACTTTCCGCGCCTTCATCCTCATTTGACGGAGGTACTACCCATTTTTGGCAGATAGTTACTTGTGTTTGATCTGGCAGAGTAAGCGCTGAAGCTAGAGCAGCTAAAGCATCGGCTTTCTTATTTTCCCTCCTAGGAACATGCTGAAGAGTCACATCACCAAGCCATCCTATCAACTTCTGAGCATAACCATGATAGGGGAGTAATTCAGGCTTCTTGACTTCGTAGCTTCCCAAGAGTTGATTGATCACCAACTGAGAGTCACCAAAGACTTGCAACTGCAACTGCTTCATGTCGACAGCCATTTCAAGTCCAAGTATTAGTGCTTGATATTCAGCGACATTGTTGGAGCAATGTTGTGTCAAAGTGAAAGAGTATGGTAGAATTTCTCCCTATGGAGTAACAAAACACCACACTAGCACCAGCTCCATCACGTTGTGCAGCACTATCAAAGTACATTTTCCACGGAGATTGAATTTCAACGACCATTGCATCTTCGTCGGGAAGTTCATCAGTTAGCTCCCAATCATCAGGTATCGGGTGATCTTCTAGGAAGTCTGCCAATGCCTGTCCTTTTACAGCCTTTTGAGGGATGTATGTAATCTCAAATTGTTGAAACTGGAGGTACCACCTTGCTAGTCGATCACTGAGGACCGGTTTTGACATCACAAACTTGATGGGATTTGCTCTGGAAATGAGGTTAACACTATGAGCTTGAAAGTAGTGCTTCAGCTTTTTAATCGAGAAGACTAGCGCCAAACACAACTTTTCAATTGGAGTGTAATTTAGCTCATTAGGTGTCATCATTCTGCTCAAGAAGTAAAGAGAATTTTCTTTCCCTTCGCTATTCTCTTGGGCCAACAACGCTCCAACCGACCTTTCTTGTGCTGAAATGTACAGTATCAATGGTTTTCCAGGTACAGGGGCTACTAGAACTGGAGGCTTCATTAAATATGACTTGATATTCTCGAAGGCATTAGTACATGCTTCGTCCCACTTGAAAGGGGCGCCCTTCTTCATGAGACGACTGAATGGTTGGCACCTCCCAGCTAAATTCGAAATGAATCTCCTAATATAAGCTAGCTTCCCTTGCAGACTTTTTAACTCATGAATATTTCGAGGCTCGGGCATTTTCAAAATCGCATCAACTTTGGCTTGATCAATTTCGATTCCTCGATGTCGAACAATGAAACCAAGGAATTTTCTAGAAGTAACTCCAAAGGCACATTTCAATGGATTCATTCGAAGTTGATATCTCCGAAGTCGCTCGAACACCATTCTCAGGTCTTGCAAGTGGTCGCTCCTCTTTCTTGATTTTACCACCAAGTCATCCACATAACATTCAACATTTTTGTGGAGAAAATCATCAAAGATATTCTGCATAGCCCTTTGATATGTGGCACCAGCATTTTTTAAACCAAAAGGCATCACTTTGTAACAATAAATACCCTTGGGTGTACGAAATGCAGTAAGCTCTTCATCTTTTGGTGCCATGCGAATTTGGTTATAGCCGGATGAACCATCCATGAAAGACATCGCCTCGTAACCAGTGGTAGCATAAATCATCAATTCTGGGATGGGAAGCGGGAAATCATCTTTAGGGCATGCGTTGTTAAGATCCCTGAAGTCAACACAAACTCGAATTTGGCCAGTCTTCTTTTTTACGGGAACGATACTCGAAATCCACGTAGGATATTTAACTTCACGAATAAAGCCAGCTTCAATGAGTTTGTTGACTTCATTTTCGATTGAAGGAACCAAATCTGGTCTGAAATGCCTTTGGGCCTGCTTAACAGGACGGGCACCATTCTTGACCGCCAGATGATGGACTGCTACTTTGGGATCTAATCCAGGCATCTCTTTATAACTCCAAGCAAAAACATCCCTATATTCTTTGAGTATTTCCATGTAAGTGTCTTCCTCATCACCTGTTAGAAAATCACTTAGGTAGGTGGGCCTTGGGTCTTCATCAATACCAAGATTAACTTCTTTCAAAGAGTCTACTGTGGTCTTCACCACTTCTTCAAGTTCTGGAGGAGCATCTCTGGCATCTTCATCCTCTCGAGGATCGCCATCATTGAAAGATATGTGGTAACACGAGGAGATGTCCTCCAACTTCTCGGAAACCTCTATCTGAAATGAAGTATCTTGATCACTTTGTGCGGTAATATAATATGAAGAACCTATACTCTCCTCATCTTCGTCACGCTCCTTGGTATACACTACAGTGTGAGACTTTGCTTTTAGCACCTCCCCACATGAAACCACAAGCTTTGTTTGTCGTCTCATTCTAGAAGGAATCAAACTTTGTATATCCCTCTGGGTTCCAGGCAAAGCAAGCGTTTTCACGCTTTGATAATCTCTGTGGAACTTGTTCTTCCTTTTCTTCTTCAGTTTTAACGGCCCTAATCTCTCAAATACAGAAGCTTTTGTGGCCGACTTTCCAAGACGATCAAACACTGAAGGCCTTTTGTTGGAAGCAACAGACTCATCTTCCACAGTGATGTAGTTGATACTTGCCCTTCTTATGGATATGCGAACTGGCGGAGGTTGTTTGTATCCCAGACCTTCACGTGATTGTATCATGCTAGCTTCTGATGGAAGTTTCCCTAACTTTGATGGCTCGTTGGGGTTGTACCCAGCCTTGACAAATAACTTGTAAGCATTTGGATCAAAGCCTTCATTTGTACGTTTTGTAGGTAGTACCATATTTTGTGGCGGATTCTGAGCCACGAAGTCTCCAAGTAACTTTGAGGACAAATTTATCGCATCAATTCGTCTGATGGGAAGAGTTAGCCCTCCTAGTGTATTTTCTTGAGCTTCAGATGGTTGACCTTCCCTTTTCTTCAACTTTGGGACATAGCAGTGCACGGGAGTTGTCTTCTTCTTTTTTAAAGACACGGTGTTCCCTTTATTGGGAATGGAGTGCGACACCTCAGCACCAACTTCAACTTTTCCAATAGTCTCATCATCTCTTTCAGTTGCGATCTTATCACTCTTGGTCGTTGCGATGTCATCGACTTTTACTTCTCTTACCATGTAGTTTTTCAAGTAGAACTTCGCATCGACGAAGTGTGACTCTGTTTCAGTAAATGGCTTATCATCAGCAACTATCTTCTTTTCGACACTGCCTTCAAGATACTTCAAACACTGATAGTAGGAGGATGGGACAACTTTGTTCTCGTGTATCCATGGCCTGCCAAGCAACATATTATACGAAGTCTTTGCGTCGATGACATGCATCCATGCACTTGATCTCATATCTTCGATGGTGATATCTACTTTGACAGCACCTATGGCTCGTTGCCCCCCTTGATTGAACCCTTGTATCATCAAGCGGCTTTCAGAAAGTTCTTCAGTTGTGATGCCAAGTTCCTTCATTGTACGAATAGGAAGAATGTTAACTCCAGATCCATCATCTATCAATATTCTGTTTATCCTCTTCTCGAGGGCATAACCCACCATATACAATGGGCGATTATGTAGTGTTTCACCAAGTAGAAGATCGTCATATGTGAATGTGATTCTTGTATCACATGTGTGTACCTCTTTCGAAGAAGACTCAACAGGCTTTTCAGATGATGACAGAGACAATGTTGATAGGTTCTCATCATTTTCTTCCTCTTTATCAGTATTGAAGCATGATGCCTCAATGTTGTCTCGAGCAGTCTTATTGTGGAACCAGCTTGGTAGGAATTCCCCCAAAGTCACAGGACGTCTTGGTTCTTGGTGGTAGTTCTCCTCCACTTTTGCTTTCCTCGGACGCTCAACTGATTTCTGCTTCCTTGGTCTTCTAACCATCCTTTTCCTTGTTGGTTGTTTAGATGATTCTTTTCGTGGACTTGTTTTACAGCGTCTCCGCCTAGTCACCAGAATCCAACCTTCATCATTGGCTTCATCAACTAGGGTTCTATCTTCCTTCAATGGTCCTCCCTCATGTTCTTCAAAGCTATATATCTGGACAGGATCGAAAGAGCCAAAGGTGATAGAGACCTGATTCGAACTTGCCTTCTCATCATCAAGCAGAATCTTGTTTTCATTAGCAAACTGCATAACTTTGTCCTTGAAGACAAAGCACTTCTCAAGAGGGTGACCCACAAGTCGATGATACTTGCAATAGTTCGGGTCGTTTGTTCTTCCAGCTTCATTGGGCCGCTTCATCTCTGGTAACTCAATGAGCTTCAACTCAAGTAGTTCATCAAAAATTTCAGGGACATCAGAATCCAGGAAGGGGTATTCTCTTTCTTGCATCTCCTTCAAGGTAGACTTTCGGCTTTTGTTGTCTTGGAAGGAAGTTGCTTTCATACTTTGCTTCTTGCTCACCTTCGTAGTAAACTTTATAGGCGCAGCGTTGATGTTCATGGATTCTTTATTATCACTCTTAGGGACGAACTTGCTCCATTTCTTGGGTTCCTGCTTGTCCTTTCCTTTGCGAGGGTCGTAGACAGGCATTCCTTCATTCCCAATGGAAGACATGCTCAACTCCATGTCATGAGCACGAGTAGCTAGTTCTTCAAAAGACTTTGGCTTAATTCCTTACAATATGTAGTGAAGCCCCCAATGCATTCCTTGGATACACATCTCTATCGCAGAAGCTTCGCTGAGCCTATCTTTGCAGTTTAGACTCGCATTTCTCCATCGGTTGACGAAATCGATAACTGGTTCGCCCTTCCTCTGGCGAGTGCTTGTAAGCTCGACCATGCTCACGGTACTCCTTGTGCTATAAAAGCGATTGAGGAACTCCTGCTCTAGTTGCTCCCAACTATCGATAGAATTAGGCTCGAGATCAGTGTACCAGTCGAAGGCATTCCCCTTGAGAGAGCGGACGAACTGCTTGACAAGATAGTCTCCATAAGTCCCAGCGTTGTTACATGTTTCAACAAAATGTGCAACATGTTGCTTTGGATTTCTCTTGCCTTCAAATTGTTGAAATTTAGGAGGTTGATAACCGGCGGGCATCTTGAAGCTATCAATTCTTGTAGTGTACGGCTTTCCGTAAGTAAACAAAGACTTGGCAGCAACTTCGTACTTATCCTTGATAGTACCTTCGATGAACTCCTTTAGTCGGTCAAGCGGAATCATTCCTTCAGAAGAAATAGGAATTTCCTTGGTAGGTGGTACTTGCTTTGCACGAGGTTCAGTCTCTTGTACTTCTGGACCCTTCCCAGGTGCGTGGCTGGATTCTCCTTCCATTAATCCATCCATCTTGGCCATCAACTTCTCAATCCGAGCGTCTTGATTTTGCACATGCTTGGTCAAGCCATCAATCACCTTTGCCAAATTTGCCAGTGTCTCCTCCATTGACGAAGCGTTGGTTACCATTGCTTGCATGATTGTTGGGGATGTTGGAGAATAGCATGGATTATCGCATAAGTTGATCTTTGACTGGCCTACTTCATGTGGTGTGAGTGGTGAGGATCCGTCACTTGAAGTATCATCATCTTCCTTCATAGTAGAGTTCTTGGATCCAGAGAGATCAAGTAGGGCTAAAGTCTTCTTAATCTTTTCAGCAATGTTGCTTCCTTCCTCCAATGCGTCAGTAGAGGATCTCGCTCCTTTAGGAGATGAAGATCCAAAAACAGGAGTTGTTACGGATGAGACTTGGAGTGCTTGTTGTCCCAACATGCTTGCTTTGCTCCTCGTAACTGGTCCAATGCTACCAAAGGTAATGTCGAGGATGCTTTCCACATCAGCAGAGAACTTGGAGCTAGCGACCTTGGAGGAAATTGATTTGGAGTTGATCTTCTCTGAAGTCATCTCGATGTTCTTAAACTTTGATGATTGAAAAGTTGAGATGAGAGGTAGAGATTGTCCCACTGGGCGTGCCAGAATTTGTAGACAATAAAATTCGCGTCGAGAAAATAATAATCGAGACAGGAAAATATCGCAACAATCTTTGTATTTTATTTCAGAATATGAGTGTTACCATCTCTATTATTCTTCTGATTCGTCTTTTCAACAATAATTTCAAGGGCTTTTGAGCTTGATCTTGAACTTGATGGATTTGATCTTGACTTGTACTTGAATTCAAGGGCTTTTGAGCTTGATCTTGAATCTGGTGGTCTTGATCTTGAACTTGTACTTGGATTCAAGGGCTTGAAGCTTGATCTTGAATCTTCGTCTAGATCTCTAGAACTTCTAGAGAAATACTTGAATGCTTTTAGCTTGTAGAGAAATCCGCAGCGTTTGATCCACGAGCTCTCTCTTGCTTCTTGTTAAAATTTCTGTCCTTTTTCTGAATTATGAGACCCCTATTTATAGTTGTAGGATGGAGGAGTTGTGATAAGGGCAGACTTCTTTCGACCAATCAGAATTAAGCTGACATGTCGATATTTGATTGGCCAGAACATGTCACTTGTACACATGGCACATCTTCGTTGGCCTTTGATTTGTCTAGGCATGCTGCATCATGTTGACACGTGGCATGACCCTATAGGCTCCTTTATTTGACTTGGCGTGCCACGTCATTTGACATGTGGCATCAATTTGGGCCTCTTGAATAAGATGACATCTTGGGCTTGACAAAGTGGACTTATCATTTTTAGCCTAATTAAATGGGCTAGCCCAATGCATTTGAACTCCTCTAATTAAATCCATATTTATTGGACCTAAATAATTAACTCAATTATATTAGCCCGTAATTTAATTATTTGGACTAATATATTTTGAATATAATCCGAATTTCTTGTGGATTTAAATTTGATAAAATATCATTGTCCACAATAAGCCTTTTGAATCAATACAGCATGAGATCTGACAGATAGAGATAGTTTGCTGGTTCTAATGTATGGACGACCTTACTTGACAAGATTTGTCTATAGGCTCGAATTGCTCTAAGAGCACTGAGCCAATTGTAAAGGGTAAATGGTTGTTGTTTCCCAAATGAAGGTGTTCCGTTCCTGGAAATAGGGCTGGGCATAAAACACCGAAAACCGAATTATCGAACCGAACCGAGGGTTTCGGTATTTCGGTTTTCGGTTCGGTTTTCGGTAATAAAATTAAAAAAGTTCGGTATTCGATTTCGGTATTCGGTATCGGTAATTATAAGTTCGGTAATTCGGTATTTCCCGAATACCGAAATAGTTATTAAATAGTACTACTAATGAGGAGGCAATTTTTGCTACAGAGTGGAAAGGCGAGTGTTGGAGACTCTATCTATCGCCACATGTATTCAGCAGAGAAATTTTCCCCTGAACATTTGCTTGACAGTCTAAACATAAGCTCTGAACATGAAGCACTAGTGCTTGCTGACAAAGTTGAAGCTTCAATGTACACATGGAAACGTAAATCATGCATGCCTCACGCGAAATCATCATGGGTCCATCTTATCTCTGATGATACTGATAAGAATAATGCTTTAGCCGAACGAGCAGAAAGTTTGTTGTTTTGTTTAAAGCAAAGGTATCCCGAACTTTCACAAACAACATTGGACACAAGAAAGATTCATTTCAATAGGGTAAAGTTTCATACAAACTTACATACTTGATCCAACAATGTAATTGTTAGACCTTACAATTGAACATTATTCTTGAATAGATAATTGAACAAATGAGATAATGATTCTTGCAGGATGTTGGTAAGGCAATCTTGGAAAGCTATTCTAGAGTACTGGAAAGTTTGGCATTCAACGTCGTTGCTTGGATTGAAGATGTTCTTTTTGTAGATAAGACCATGAAACAGCTACTGATGACAGAAGGGCGGGCACATGGGATTTCTCAGAATGGAAAAAGAGGCTGGAAGGCTTGGCTACCTAAGTCCTTTAACTTCAAAATTTATCCCCATTGAATCACTTTCGTGTGTCTTTGTTAATTGTGGTTTCATCAAGCCTGTAATTTAAAATGTGTGTAAATGAAGGCTTCAACCTAATCAATTTCTTGTTTGACACCTTAAGCAGTGAAGTTCCTGTGATGTAATACAGTGGACTTTGACTTCAATATGGTATTACCGAATACCGTACCGAACCGAAGTTTGATTTACCGATTACCGAATTACCGAACCGAAGTTTGAAAGTTCGGTATTTGGTATCTATTTTCAATTACCGATCCCGAACTTCAAAAATACCGAACCGAATACCGAACGCCCACCCCTACCTGGAAACATGTTAGAAAAAAACATTCGGATTCAACGTTGAAACCTAACCGCAAGATGAAAGACACGACCAGGAGCGGCTTGCAATTTAGCTTGATATCTCCTAATACCAAATGAAGATGCTGAATCTTTTTTATTCTTTCTTGCTATTTCCTGTTTGGAAGCTACAAATCTTCCACACCCACATCCCATCCAACCCGTTGAATCTTTCATCAAAGTTTCCCCTATATATGCCCATTTTATCAATTTCATTTCACCATAACACAGTTCGAAGAAAGAATCCAACTTCGATTTGCTCAAAGAAAAATCAGTGTTAATTGATAATGGCTGCTTTCAAAAATTGCCTCGTCTTCTTAATTATCATAGCAATGTCCCTTGCAAGCATCAGCACAACCATGGCGGCTCGTCAGTTGCTACAAATTCCAGGAGTACCATGTACGTTTATGTAATTTTTCTTCACTTTATCCCCTTGAATAGTTTCTTATAACAGAATGCATCAATCAGTATCCTTTTTTCTTTTTTCTCACGCAAAATTTGTTAAGTGCATTTGATGATACAATTCGTTACGTATTACCGACACTAGTCTCACCAGGCCCGGCTTCAGATATAAAAAAAAATATTTTAATTAAAGAAATATAATTTATGTTGGTAATAATTAAACTTCAAATAAGTATATTTTCAATATATAAAAATAATATTTTCATTTCACTCCTGTAATATCTTAACTTTCATTTTGATGAAATTATTTACTTCAAATTAAATGCGGAGCCATAATTTGAAATATATGAGTTTCGAATCCTAATTTTTTAAGTTATTTAGTTCTAAATTAATAATTTAATGAACGTTTAAGACAAATACAGAATTTGAACCAAAGTGTTACAAGCTGACACTCTAATTCCGCCCTACTTCAAACTCATTTTGTGATTAAAAGATTAATTTTAGTTAACCAAACAAGAGATTTTAAAGATAACTCGATCTTGACTGATAATATTGTCTTCATTCTCAACATTATATGAAATAATTTAATAATTTTTAAAACTATCTGAAAATCATTTTTGTACTAATCTTGGTAAACACATATGAACTGATTAAAGTATAAATATAAAGTAAAAGAAATGCCTACATATGAGTAAAAGAATTTTCAGAAATTCTCAAATTTCATAATATAAATATAAAGTAAAAGAAATGCTTACTTCTAAAAATCTATAATAAGCAACAAATGAAAAAGAAGAAAACAAAGAGCAACAAGAAGCAAGAATATCTAGCGAAGAAATTACTATTTTTTAGATTAATAGATAAGATCAATTGAAGAAAGCAACAGGGAAAATAAAGTGTAGCAGATAGGGTTGTTCCTCCCTTAATCAGGGGTCTCGAGTTCGAGCCTAAGTATGAAAAAATCATTGGTAGGGAGCGCTTCCCCCGATTGGGCCCTATGCTACGGGAATCTGGATTAGGCGAGCTCCAATGCGGGTACCGAATACCGGATAAAAAACAGGTAAATAAGGCAGAATGTTTGATAGCTTTTAAAAAGTAAACCATAAGAACAAAAATAAAATTTGACTTTAAAAAATAAGATTAGGACCTAGTAGAAATTAATTCAAAAATTTGACGTTTTGTGAGGATTACAAAAGCCCTTTTGTAATCCCTTATTTATAATAGTAATATATTACATATTGAACACCCTTAATATATATATATTATATGAATTCGAACACCCTTAACAAAATTCTCAGCTCATTATGGCACATTAATGAGCAAACTGCTAACTAATGCTACAACTTCAAAGCAGCATATAAGCAGCTTAGTAATGGTTATAATACAGGAAACAAGGAAGATAATCAGTTGTAACTTCCTAGCTAAGAGGACCATGCATTTTCTAGAAGTAATTATCAAGAATACATGGATAAAGGTGATCTCCACCTGAACTTGTTTAACTGTATCCCTTCGTATTATCGAAAGAGCTCTTCCACATGGCACTGTAGCTTTGTCTGCTAGGACAACGGTATGAGAAACTTATTCTGTGCTGCCAAGAAGATCTTAGACAAGGCACAATCAGCGACGAAAAAGAAGATTTTTTCAGATTAACTCAGTTTCTAGATCTAGTTTCAGTTATCAGCTTACAGTTTCTCATCACAAATATAGTTCTTGAACTTCAACTAAACAGATCTAAGTAATATCAACTAGAACAGGCTCTGGAAACTCACCTGAATTGATCTAGCAACTAGGCACCAGAATGGACATCAGTTACGTGCTTAAAAAGGTTACATATAACATTTGAAGTTCTCCAACTGACTAAAACAAGTATTGGTTCCATAAGGTACATCAATCTAAAAGCACCGAAACATAGAGGCAGCTACCAGTTCGTCAAATTAATTGGTTCAAATTCCAAAACTGTGTGTTGAACAAAAGCACAACCACCTTATTGTTAGTTCCCTTGTCTTCATGCAACTTCACTTGAATATTTTCCAGGAAGAACTCATCCCACTATGATGGCACTGCACACACAAGAATATATTTTTCAGCACACTAAACCACTGCCCAAAAGCAGTTAAGACGCACCGCAAATTCCAGAGAATTACAAAGTAAAAACAATTAAGATGACACTTAGTTTTGATTTTTCACAACATCAGCCCATTAGGAAACAAATGTATCATCATATCATATCTATCTATCTATCTACATATATTAAAAACACGAATAATTTTCGCTAAATGTTGAACGATCAAAATATCCTCTAACGTTGATCGACTTTTATGTCCTTTGAAGTTAAATAAACCAATTTAATGAAGGAGTATGAATGTAATATTGGAGAGAAATTAAGTAAAACCTTTTATGATTTGGAGGATACAATTTTATTCCCTTTTGGAGAGCAACAACTCACGCGAATATGCATTAATCCTATTGAAAAACGTAGTATACACGAATACAAATAGGTAACTATAATTTGCAGATTAATTTTATTTTCTCAACAGGTACTTCCCTATTTTGTTCCTTTTTGTCAATTCATCGGTGAGGTGAAGGTTAGTCAACTCAAATTCAGCACAAAAAACCATTAAACTTAGTTAAATACTCATAGGATACAGAGCACCGATTGAGATCCCTCATTAAATTAATTCTTTACTACAGGGGATAACGAGTAATTATAACTCCAAGATTCTAATTGCTTTTATCATCAGATAATAATTAATTCCTCTGCTCACTTTTATTTGTTCAGTTTGGACTTGGCACATCCTTTAAAAAGTACTCCCTTCGGATAAAAAAAAAAGGTCCACTTAGCCATTTACATACCTCCTATTAAAATACTAACTCCTAGAGAAAAATAGATACTTTGACTAAACTACCCCTAATTAAATATGCATTGGGATTTGATTATATAACACTTAATAAGAGCAAATCTGGAAAAATACGGTTAATTCTTTCTTGATTTGATAAGTGGACACTTTTTCGAACCCAAGAAAAAAAGGCTAAGTGAACATTTTTTTTTATCTGGAGGGAGTAATACATTATTATGAATATTTTACCACAATATCTATATTAATTGATGTTTAGTCTTAGATCTTGGAAAAGTGATTTGGGAAATAAGTAATTAATGGTAAGGGTAAATGTAAATAATAAGTTTGTTATAAATACACCGTATTGTGGATGTCCATTCAAATACACAGTCAACTGGATAAGCTTGCAATTGTATAAATTTGCAATCAAGCAAGTGGCTAGCAAGTAGCTCAAGCAAGCAGCTTGTCAGAAACTTCCTCAAGCTTGCAATCAAACAGGCAGCTCAAGCAAGCAGCTTGCCAGCAGCTTCTGAAAAGCCTCGCAACAGCTTCCTGAAAAGCCTCGCAGCAGCTTCTTTTCCTCTACAAAATAGGAAGTCAATTCAGTTCATTTGTACATCAGTTCAAAGTCAAATAATATATTAGTCTCTCTCTGTATACTTGTCTCTGGTGTATTTACTTTATAGTCTTTATTTTATAATACGTTATCAGTACGAGACTCTGCCATCTCGAGCAAGTACTTTAAAAGCTACGAAGGTATAGCCTTTCTCCTTCTTAATTAATGACAAATCTTTCTAAACGTGAATTTGTTGCCCTGGATATATCGGGCAAAAGCTACCTGTCTTGGGTACTTGATGCTGAAATTCATCTTGATGCGATGGGTGTTCCAGACACCATCAACGATAAAAAGCAGGCATCAAATCAAGATCGTGCCAAGGCAATGATATTCCTCCGCCATCACCTTGATGAGGGCCTGAAATTGGAATATCTCACAATTAAAGATCCTCTTATGTTGTGGAATAATTTAAAAGATATGACCACCCGAAGATGGTCATTCTTCCACAAACACGTTTTGATTGGATCCATTTGAGGCTACAATATTTTAAATCTATCTGTGAGTATAATTCTTCAATGTTTAGAATTATATCTCAGTTGAAATTATGTGGTGAAAATGTCACTGATAATGCTATGCTGGGGAGGACTTTCACCACTTTCCATGCCTCGAATGTGCTCCTATAGCAGCAATATCGAGAGATGGTATTCAAAAAATATTCTGAACTAATTTCACATCTTCTTGTAGTAGAAAAAAATAATGGGTTATTACTGAAAAATCATGAAAGCCGACCTACTGTGTCACACCCCACCCTAGGTAAGGCGTGATTGGCACCCGGCACCTTGCGAAAACCGAGCGAACCAACTTATAACTCGCATCCTTTATGTCTCGAATGGCAACAATAAGATCAAAAGGCTAAATATGAACATAATATCATGCATAAGTAAATGTACAATAGACCCATGATGCTGACATTACTACTATCACACTATGACTAAGCTGTACACAGGAACTGTCTGCAAAGCCTCTATGAACATGACTGAAGTATATAAGTCAGGACAGGGCCCCCGACATACCCTCTTGTCACAAAAAAAAAAACATATACAACAAGAACTCGGCAATGCTCCAGGAAGAAGTGGAGCCACCACTCGAGACCAGTACCTGAAGGCAGCCTATGATGAAAGATCCTCGTCTCGTCTATCTACACCTGCGGGCATGAACGCAACGTCCACAAGAAGGGACGTCAGCACGAGCAATGTACTTAGTCTGTAAGGCATGAATAGTAACATAGTAAGAGATACCGAACATGGAAAATAATATAATGAACGTATGAAGATAAAGTAATATAAAAAAGATCAATCTATGCCTCTGAATGCCCTTTTAAGGCGAATGTCGTGCATGCTTAGCTTTTAAAAAAAAGAACTTTTTCGTATATAGCCATATATAATATCTTGTCCGGCGTTTAAGGCGCGGTAATATATATACATATATATAGCATCTTGCCCGGCCATTAAGGCACGGTAATAGATATAGCATCTTACCCGACCATTAAAGCATGATGTTATCTTACCCGGCCATGTAGGCGCGGTGTTAACTTACCCGACCATGTAGGCGCGGTGTTATCTTACCCGGCCACGTAGGCACGATGTTATCTTACCCGGCCATGTAGGCGCGGTGTTGCCTTACCCGGCCATGTAGGCTCGGTGTTATCTTGCCCGGCCACGTAGGCGCGATGTTATCTTACCCGACCATGTAGGCGCGATGTTGCCTTACCCGGCATGTAGGCGCGATGTTGCCTTACCCGGCATGTAGGCTCGGTGTTATCTTGCCTGGCCATGTAGGCGCGGTATTATCTTACCCAACTGATCAGTGGGATGCAATGCATACATACATACATACATACATACATACACATAAAAATACATAAATGAAATCAATATCATCACTAGCATTACCATTGTCACTATATCATTCCTTGAAGAGTCAACCATCGTAAGATGAAACCGATAATGTCATGGAAGTCTCGAGAATCATGAACTTAGACAGCACTGGAAATAGAATCATTATCTTCGCTATATCTCACCTCGAAGGAATGAGTAATATGAGGTGAGACCATCAACAATAAGTAAGATTAAGGGATTCATGGAATAGCTCAATAAACTCATAATGCTCTCAAATCATAGCTTTGGAGTTTCTAGAAGAGGATCATCATCATCGTCACAATCATCATAGAATATTTTTCATTTAACATCGTAAGAATCTTTAAGAGTCATAAACTTCTAGCTTTTGAAAACAAGGCGGTTATGGAAACATTTATGGAACCATAACATAGGAATCATGCCTTTGAAAGAAAGGGACGAGCCTTAACATACCATTTTGGTCGCCTTAGCTTTAACTACTCAATGCTTGTCTTAGTCCTTCAAATAAATCTTTCTAGAATCTGCCGAAATTTCGCCAGCATCTCCCCTATTTATATGCCTAGCCCAAAATCGTAATTCAGCAACCAACAACAACAACATGAATACCAAAATTAATCATAATATTCTCAACACCAAAATACTCCATAAACATCCCATATGGGGTTTATCCCATATTTCCACCAACAAAACTATTATACGGCTATTTGACAGTTTTATCTCCGTAAATAAACCAAAATTAACATTAATAATAGGAGATTCATACCTTGATCCTGATAATATCGCTATATCTTCACTTCTTTCACCTTAAACTTGAACCACACGCGTTGCTATACGATTCTATACTCGCAACTATACGTTGCCTGAACCGGAATTCGAGAATTATAGCTGATTTAGGCTTGAAATTTGGGTTTGAGAGTTTGGGGAACTTTCTAGAGAATTTAGAAGTAGTTTGGAAAATGTTTTGGCTGAAAAAAGAGGGGGCAAGGCCCTTTTATATTAGTTCAAATTCGGGTCGAGTCACTGGAGCAGTTACTGTAGCACGCGTTTCTGCTCTGTCAGATGAACTTGTAACGTCCATAATTCTCTGCTCCGATATCATATCGATGAGCGGTTTTTTGAGTTGGAAACTAGACTCTACGAACTTCATCTTAGGCCTTTGAAACACCTTAAAACTCTTAATATACTAGGAGATATACCCCTCCAAAGTTGACCCAAAATTCTGTAAACTTTTTCCAAATTTTCGACAAACTTATTTTCTTCGATTTGCTTTGTCCCGGAGTTTCCCATAGCTTATTATATGAACGTAAACCGTCATGACCATAGGATTGGTTCGTATAATATCATATATCCTTGAAGGGAACTCCAGTATCCATACTTAGAACGTCCAACACTTATAAATTTTCACGTACGAACCTACGGGGTGTAACATACTGGTTCTAGTCCATTCCCTGAAGTGAATGAGACTTAAATTCTCTAGTCCATTCTTTAAAGTGAATGAGACTAACTTTCACCAAGGTAAGCGTGGAAAAGGTCATGGCCCCAATCCTCGTCGTGGCCCCAGCAGTGGTCATGAACATGGTCCAGGGAAAAGCTATAATCATAATGATCACCTTGCACCAAATAAATCCATTCAAAAGAAGGATGAAAAGCATGAAGCAATGCAAAGAAGAAACCCAGAAGATAAATGCCACATATGTGGTGATAAAGGGCATTGGGCACGTGCTTGTCGTATGCCAAGGCAGCTGGTTGAGCTTTATCAAGCCTCTCTAAAAAGGGCAGAAAAGAATGCTGAGGAAAATTTTATTTCTAAGGATAATGATGACTGCATGCATTTGGATGTAGCTGATTACTTTGCACTTCCAGAAATAGATCATGTAATCAGAGATGAATCTCTAGAAACTTAAATGTTTTAATTCATGTTGTTTGTATTATCTAGTATAATCATGTTGATACTTAAATATAAGTCATGTTTTGTTTTAGTAATTTGGTTTTGTATGGTTATGAGTCTTGCAAATAAAGTGTAAATCATGTTTTGGTAATAATATATTACACCTCGTCTTTCGTATACGTTAAAGTTTGCTTCAAGTCGGTCTCCGTAGGTTCATATTGGAAATCATTGGAGGGTTATGTACAAGGACTATGGGTGTATCTCGGAGATGTATAAGTCCTTAAACATGTTTGAATAAGATTACAAAGGTTAGACGTTAAACAAATCGAAGAGAATATGTTTCGTCGGAAAATTAAATGAAGACCATTTTCACGAGCCATGAAAAAAGTGGTTGGCCATCGTGAATTGTAGGCAGTGGAGAGGAGCCACTGCACTGATTTCACGGCCACTTTCACGGTCCGAGAAAGTGACTATTGACACCTAATTTTTGACCTCTTGTAATTTATTTTAATCACTCAGAGTCCTTAGATAAAAAATAAAATGAGCTATGCACCTTAAAAGGTTTAAATAATTTTTATATAAATTGTTCAGGTCAATGTTTTACTCCATTAAATTGGTAAAAAGGTTTTTATGACATGAAAAATTATTTAGAAAATTAATTGGTACCTTTTATGACATTTATGAGATACTTGTTAGATTTAATCAAAGAAAAGGCATTTTTAAAAAAATAATCATTTATTCAATTGTTTAAATTGTCAAAAATCAAAATTAGCAAATACTTTATTCCCTTCAATTCAAGGAGTTTGAGTAATTTAAATAATTAACCATTTCACCCCTTAACCTTTAATTTTGTATAACTGCATAATTTGTCAAAATTATTTATAACTGTCTATAAATGTTTTAATCAGGAATCAACTAGATGGTCATTATTGAAAATTGACTTTTAATTGTTTAATTATTTCTGTTATGGCCACAATTAAATCAACGAATTCATGGTTTAAGGAAATTGGGGTCATTTTTGTAAAATCAGCCTCTTAATGGCCTCGATTGAAATAACCAAATTTATTGGCGCAAATTAATTAAGGTTATTAGTGCAATTTAATTTTTAAAATTGGCTAATTAGGCCAATATGACCATAATTGAAATAATCAGTCAGATTACAATCAATTAAGGCCATATTCGCAAATTAAGCCCATTTACACAGTTGGTCACTTTTAAATTATTTAATAGGTTAATTATGTCCTAATTTGATTATAATTGAAATATTACGATCAATAATCGATATTTTAGTTTTTGCCCATTTATTAAATTACCCACTTTACCCTATATATGCATCTATACATAAAATATACATATATATGTGTATGATATATACATGAAGGGCCATCCTCATTTCTTTTTATAACTTGGACCGAGTCCAGCCCAAAATGGACCAAGACCCGGCCCAGTCCGTATCAGCTTAAGGGGATACACCCCCATTTTTCATTTCATTTTTACACCAAACGACCCTCTATCCCTCCCCCTTCTCTCTCTTTCCCTTTCTTTGCAAAAAACTCGGGCGCCGCCTCAAATTTCTTCTCTCTCCATGCCAGAAATGATAATTTTTCAGAGATCACAGACCTACATCAACTTTTGCATGACTGTTTTCATACAACAATTAATGTTCAACCTCATTTCTACTCGACCTCACCCCAAACGTGGTATTAATCCTCTTACTTTTTTCTTTGACTTTAATTTTTAGTTCAAACAATGCAATTTTTCTGTGTTTTTTGATATAGTATGATCGTACGAATTCATTTTCATTGGTTCACAAAGGTTTGGCTCAGATCGACCTAAAATGGGTCAGATCTAGCCATACACATTTGTTGACTTTCGATCCTGACCATTGATTTAGTACATTGAAGGTGTGTTTCTGGAAAATTATACTTTTCCCACATCGTTATCTTAGTCCTTTGAATGAATTTTGGGGTTCTATTTATAGAACCCCAATCCTCACTATTTAACAAGTTTTGGACAACCTCAAGAGGCTAAAATTTCAATTTTAAGCTTCTCAGTATAATTTTTTAAAACTTTGACCTTAAAAGTTGGAGTTTCTCTAAGTTCTAAAATTATTTTCTTTTGTTGTTCTGTGTTTTGTTTGGCTAAGTTTCGAAATTGGAAGCCCAAGGCTCCAAGGTCCATTCTTTTCTTGGCTGCACATATAAAAGGTAATTCTTTGTCATTTTGTTTCCCTCATTTAGATTTTGCTTAGTATAAAGATGCTAAACTAGCTAATCTGTTTGGGTCTGGTTTAGTCTAAGTATTTGCTAACACCGGTTTATGTTGTTAAATGCTGTCTTGTTCAGTTATATGCTTAGTTTATGACTTACTTAAGTAGATGGTGTAACCAGCTTGAATATCAATGTTGAAACTTGCTTAATATGAGTTGATTAGTCTGCACAGTAGGTTGTTTTACTTAGATGATGTTCATGCTTCAACTTAAGCTGTGAAATAATGTGGTTGATGTATCTTGAACTTGTTTTTTTTTTTTTTTTTTTTTTTATCCTAAGTGATCTCATTCACATAGAATAAGATAAAACCAGGGCTAACTAATAGTTTTGCTCAACTAGTTTGCAATTTGAAATGGAGTTTGATTCAGTTTGGCTTTTTTGTTTAATAATGACTCGATTAGTTGATTAACTAGTAATTGAAGCCTATGTGATCATGGATCCACATAGTTTAAACTGGAATATGTTTTAAACTACCTAGATCTTTTAGTAATCTTAAAACTAATGTGATTAGAGACCTAAATATGGACCTGGTTTGATTTGTTTGAGTGTTTCAATCTCCTGTCTGAATTTGTTTGGCTTAAACATATGGTGTTTACAAGCCTATCTTGGTTTGGCTCACATTACAAGTCCTATATCTTGAAACTAGACCATATCTCTAAGCTCTAAAAGGTTTGATAGAACTGGAACGAACGGGTAAACCTTTTAGGATCAGGTCTAACTTGAAGTTGATTAAAATGGATTTGATTGGTTTTGCTAACTAGCAAGGTGGTTGTTAGATCTTAACCTGATTAATGGTTTCTTTAAGGATTGAAAGATGTAAAAATGGGAGAGAAATAGTTGTCAAGAATTTGAAAATTTGTTTCTGTTGTCTTTAATCTCTTTGTTCCTTTTTCCCAGCCCCATTATGTGTCTTGTTTAATTGGTGGAGCAACTTATGTTATGACAATAAGTTGGTGTTTTATAAGTCCTTGAATCTGCTTTAATGTTTCTTCATGGACTGATCCTGGTTTAATAGGTGACCTTAAGTGTCTAATTTGATAATTTAAAGTAGTATGAAGATAGTGAAGTAAAACAGGTCTAGTTATGCTTTGCTAGGTCTTGAATAGTTGAGAGGTTGAGGTTTGTCTTTTAAAATATGAAACCTGGCTTTGTACATTGATAAGGAACATGATCTGGAAATGACTGTTGATAACACTGTTTGCTTAGGCCTAAGATGAGATTAAACATATAGGACCCTGTAAGCCCGGTTTGAATAAAGGGAGTCCAAAATAGGTTTGTAGGTAAAATTTTAAGATAACTTGGCTTTACAATCTGAGCTATTCAACCCCCTTAGAATGTTTAAGGATGAGAGGAGAGGACCATGAGTGTATATATGTAAGTATAAACCACTTGACAATGGGGAAGTCTTTTTAAAGACATCTTAGGAGAAGATTGAGAAAGGACCAAGCCCCACTTGGTCCATAGTATCTTTCTTCCCAAATAAAAGATTGTCATGGCATATCCCACAAGTCTATGGGGTGCAACTTACCATATTCACACACTTGGTTTCCTTTCCTATTTGTTGAGTTAAATGGGGTTTTATAAAATGAACTTCCCTTCGCATTAATGGCTGTTCACTTAGATCACTAAACTTGGTTATAATGCTTGATGTTTGGATTCAAGTGAACCTACTGACCTATTCAGGTATACCTTAGGGATTAGTTGACTGAACTAGGTGAACACATTAGCTTGAGAATTGTAGGCATTGATTAAAATTAGAAGGGGAAAAAGACTTCGAGTAGGTATATGATTACTGATTACTAAAAATGAGTCAAATGTCTTATTTGGATAGTATAATAAGTTGTGAGGAACCTCTAATAGCTGTTTAGGCTTGATTCATGACTAAGACTCACATAGGGTTCTGTATGCATTAGCTTAGTCTTATCTGTGCTTGAATTAGTTTCTTAAAACACTAGAATACTAAAGAAAGGAAAAGAGGAGTAGCTTAATATTAATTTAATTTAGTAATATGATGACATGGGAATGCACTTAGCTTTTTCTTTACTATACTCTAGCTAATGTACCATGTCTTGAACCTTTGAGATGTGTCCTTAATCTTACTAGTCTAAACTTGGTTAAAGGGTAATGAGTGAGTCTGGCCTTGTTTGAACAATGTACTAATCCTTAGCATAATATTAAGCATCAGCCAGGGGCATAATAGCGAGCTTTGAAATGATCCCAAATGAATTGTGAATACTATTTAGTTGAAAAGTGTAAGAGTTAAGAGCAGGCCACTAATTATGAAATGATGAGTCAAATCATGCACATTTTCTTTTTGGATTAACCTGTTTTCTACAATGGAATAGGACTAGAGGAGAAGGTCTAAAAGGGATTTAAAACTCTGAACCCTAAAATATTGAATCATTTGTGTATTTTTGGGACTGCTTGCCTTTCTGCTTGCTTAAAGTGTATATGAAAATACAGTTGCTATACTTAAAGACTGCATATCTTACATAGAATTACTTGGACTTAAAACATCTTGGCATTACTTATACTTGACCTAACCTGTACTCTAGTTGCTTGTCTTGATCTTAAACTGAATGATCTTGGGGGTAATGCAGCATTCTACTTGTGAT
The DNA here is from genome assembly GCF_019175385.1 of Lycium barbarum. Taxonomy (NCBI): domain Eukaryota; kingdom Viridiplantae; phylum Streptophyta; class Magnoliopsida; order Solanales; family Solanaceae; genus Lycium; species Lycium barbarum. The sequence goes on along the minus strand of NC_083344.1, from coordinate 26,333,432 downwards.
CATTGAGCAAGAAAATCCATGACTCTCCTTATATTTTCCTTGCATAATTAAATATGTCTGTGCTTTGTTTCTGTTGATATCATAATAATTTGAGATAAGTTATTTACCTTGTGTGTTGCTTATTGGCAAGTGATTATTTCAATTAGAGAACTCTGATCCATCTGCTTAAGTTTATCCATACCATGTCCACTAGAGTTACAGACCTTGTCTTCCTCCACATCTTCTGCATTATGAGTAAAAATTATCGAGGCTTATAATATTGCATATAAAGGTTATGTGAATACCTACTTTGGCTGTGCATAAGTCATCTACACTTGTTGTGGGCATTGTATGAGTAACTCTGTATGGTCTCTGTAAGTGTTAAATCTGCTGCTCACTTCTTTTTACATTGTATCACTACTGAATTTTGCTTACCCCATGTCTATATGCCTAATCTGTGTCTTAGCTATCCCCTATCTATGTCCTGCAGCTTACTCTTGATCTCTCTATGTCTGTGTGCCTTTACTTATTTTGTTTACACTATGTCTACTTGATGCATGACTGCTTTGAACTATGCTACCTCTATGTACCTGTTTATGTTGTAATTGTTTGGTTCAGTCTATCTTTGATCACATTATATCCATGTATGCTATTTCATCCTTGTTTAAGTTATATTCAGTTGTCTTGGTTTTGGTTTACTAGAATATTACATCTACTTATTGTCCATTCATCTCTTCTCCTCATACTCTTTACCTGTTCCTATTAATTTATGGTTGTCCTATAACTATGTGTATAAGACTTGTTCTATCTGTTCCAAGCCTATATATGGATATGTAAGTCTGTGTCCTCCATGCCTGTATTGGTTAGGAGAACAAAGCAGTTTAGGGGGGCCTGGTCTGAACCTTCCCATGATGTTCATCCATGCCGGAGGTTCATGAAACCTCTTGGAACTTGTGTGGCATCAGGAATATGGATGGCGATGACTTTCCCTCCCCACTACCCAAGTCTTCTCCAATAAAGTCTAAGGGCATGGAGGTGCATATGCATACTACATGACTTGTGAATAGATGTGATTATATACATGTATGCGTGTACAACTATGTATGTGATAGGATCAGTAAAATATAAACTAACCGGGGTCTTTGTTTCTTTTCTTCTTCACTGCATGGCCACTTGGGCCGAGTATAAAACCAATCTATTGGGCTGAGGATCTGATCTGTCTGTCCACCGCGTCTCGTACTAAGAGGGCCGGGATCTGATATATATGCTATCTGTATCTGTATATTATTATGACTCTGCATGCATGATTCTCTCTGGTACACATCTGTATATCTGATCTGGACTATGACTCTGTCTGTTGCACTTCTGAAAGTCTGATTCGGTTACTGATTCAGATTCTGTCTGCTTTACTATTGTACGTCTGCTTCGGATTATGACTTAGTCAGTCACGCTTTGTACTTCTGACTCAGATTACGACCTTGTCAGCCATACTCTGTACCTCTGATTCAGATTACGGCTCTGTCTGTTATACCCGGTACTCTGTATATATTTATACTCCGTATTTCTGACTCGAATTCGGGCTCGACTCTATCCACTATATTTTGTATCTCTGGTTTGGATTATGATTATATTTGTTACATTTCCGCTTTACATACTCGGTACATTTTTCGTACTGACCCCCTGTTCTTCGGGGGCTGCGCTACATGCCCGCAGGTACAGACGCACCTTTTGATACGCCGCTAGCTTAGGATACCTGTTCCGCTACTTGGGAATTGCTCCCCTTGATCCGGAGCTTATAATTTTGGTATATATCTTTTGCTGTTGTATATTCTGTACATATGTTTATCTGGGGTACGGCGGGGCCCTGTCCGGTCATATGATTCTGTCGGTCTGTTTAGAGGTCTGTGGACATGTTTGTGGGTTGGGGTCTTTCTGTATGAATATGTGTATATGTTGTGTGTGGGCGATCCCATTCGCCGCGGCGGCCGGTCCGCATATGTTTAAATGTTGCCTTGTTGGCCCTGGGTGGCCCCTGTTGGTATTTTCTGTGTGCAGGGTTATATTGGATAGTCCGTAAAACAAAGGAAACTCTGCCGAAATTTTTCTGGAAATTATCAAAAATTGAAATATAGCCTTGTCGGCTTCTGTTACAAACTTGAATGCGTTTAATAAAAATTTGAGATAGCATTTGATAGGTGTGCTTGGGTGCCCAGATCGGGCACTAGTCACGACCTACAGGGTTGGGTCGTGACAAGCCTTGTCTTGCTATCATACCCTTGTGGCACATTTCATATGCTGGGTCTCGTCTATGCGCACCCCTTGGGTTGGCTACGGACATGCACGTCCCTCGCCTGGCACTGAGCGTCGCTCCTGCGCGCACAGTCCTACCCTCAAGCTTGACACTTGCCTTGTGTCGTGCCCGAGTAGGGCAACTTCCAATCCTTGGCCTTTGTCAGGTGCGGTCCTCTTTCATGTGCCTATGGTTGTCCCATGGCATTGGCGAATATATCCCTCGTGGTGCAGCGTCACCCCGCGACTGCACGTCTAGGCCAACGGACCCTTGCTTGCAAGGCTGAACCCAAGCCAAGCTCACAAGTCAATACACGAGGCTCTTGAGTGGTGCCTCGAGTATTCAATTGGCACGGAGGTCTTTAACATCCATAAATATAGCCCGCGGGGCATAATCAGTTCCTACGTCAAGCCTCCGGCACATGTTGTGCGCCCAACGAGGCCCGCAGGCACGACGTCGTCCATAGAGTCCCCTAACTCGTATGGATACCTAGGACACTCCTATGAGGTGCCTAGGCAAGCCTTTGAGGTCCTCCCTCAAGGTTGCTCACTTGGTACCGCTGGCCGACAGCAAGCACGGGGGAGGCTGGCTGAGCTGTGACACCTCTACCCCCCTTATATATGCTTTAAAAAGAAAAACCCAAGTTCTAGCACTGTACATCATTTTGCCAGAGAATCACAATGGGCCTTTCTCACTCTTCCGAACTCCAAATGAGGCGCCGTCTGTTCCTAACTCTTTCTCTTGACTTCCTTCACTCCTCCATGATGTTTCGTCTCATCCCCATACTCGTGGAACGAGATATAGCCTTCGGGAGCTTAATCACTGACACTGCTCCTTGGCTAAGTCAAGCCCTTAGGTGAACGATCTTCAAATGACGCCAAACTTGGTAAGCACATTCCATAACATCCTAGGAAGGGTCCCCTAACCCTAAATCCCAATATTCCATCCATAGCTCGGAAACGCACGGGACTGACACTCAGGCTCGCGCGTGGCCTCTGTTACGCGGCGCCTTCTTTAGATGTTTAGAAGGGCGACGTAAGGCTAAGTAATCCGACTTCCATGTGATCAATAGCCGCCAACCTGAGGTCCCCTCTACACGCTAGACTAGACTGTCAGTGCCGTGTAGGAAAACCGTGTCGTCAACAATTGCAATGAGAGAATTGAAAACGAAAATTGCTTGCTTGTATTAACAGAGAATTGATTACAAGAGAGTTGGGGTGTTCGAGGGGGAGAGAACACCTTTGCAGAAGATTTGAATGCTTTTTGATTTCACCGACTATATCCCCCCTAATAATGCTTTAAAAAAAATAACCCAAGTTACAGGAGTAGACATAAGAAAGCTAGAAAATCATAATACAAGAACAGGAAGTAAACTACTCTATATTTACATCAAAAGTGACCTAAACTAGAGCAGGTCCATTACAGCATCTTCGGATCATGGCACTGCCGTGCGCACCAGGGTGCGGGCACGGTCGGGCGCGCTTGGGCGCAGGCGCTGGGGCGCTGGCACTGTCGTGCGCGCGCAGGCGCTGGCATCGGGCGCGCTGGGGCGCAGAGGGTCGGGCACTGCGCGCGGGCTGCCTGGCATGGGCACCTGGGCGCTGACTGCAGGCGAGCGTTGAGGGCGCTGCTTGCTGGTGGGCGCTTTGGGCAATGCCGGCTGGTGGGCTCGGTCCTGAGCAAACGATGGGGCGACATTGGAATAGGCATTCTTGTCGCTTGGTGCGACCGAGACCACGGGGTCGTCCATGACACTGGGGCCATGGGGTGCGACCAAGGGGTCATTGGGCATGGCGGTAAAGCCACCCATGACATTCTCCCCCACCTGATTTGGCGAAGTCCTCGGAGCCTTCTTTGCAAGATAATCATCAATCAAATCCTGGAAGGCCTTCAAGTCTTTCACCCTTTCCCATGTGTTCTCCTCAGCATCGCATCCTCTCCATTTTACCAAGAACTCTTGGTGGTCTTTCCGTGATGCATGAATCACCCGATCATCAAGTATGGCTTCTACTGTTCTTTTGCCAGATGAGTTGTTTGCTCGAATACCGGGTATTGTGAGCTGGCTCCGTGAGGGATCCTCCTTGTCTTCCTGAAAAGGTTTCAATAGGCTAATATGGAAAAATGGATGGATCTTCCACCAAGCTGGGACATCAATACGGTAAGCCACTTCCCCAATGCGTTTCACAATGGACAAAGGTCCAATATATTTTTGCAACAGGCGAGGGTCGTTAGTCCCCGCAAATAGGTACCGCTTTGGGATTTTCACCATCACTTTGTCACCAACTTGATACTCCACGAAACGGCGATTTTGATCAGCATGTTTCTTCATCCGCTTCTGGGCCTTCTCAAGGTAGCTCCGCACTATCTCTAGGTTCTGCTTCCATTCCTTAGAGAAGCTAGCAGCTCTAGGAGATTTAGACACATTTGGGGCATCAACGGTATGTGGGAGGAGTGGTTGCTACCCAGTAACAATTTCAAAAGCGCTCTTGTTGGTACTCGAGCTCTTTTGGGCGTTGAAACACAACTGAGCAGCGTCCAAGAGCTTCACCCAATTCGTCTGAGAACCAGTCACAAAGTGCCGAAGATAGTCCTCCAGCATGCCATTGAACCGTTCCGTCTGGCCGTCAGATTGAGGATGAAAACTCGAACTGTGGCTCAACTTGGAACCCATGCACTTGAAGAGCTGGGTCCAAAAGTTGCTAGTGAAGCGAGAATCGCGATCACTAACAATATCCCTGGGCAGACCCCAATATTTAACAATGTGGGCAAAGAAGAGTCGAGCCGTCTCTTCTGCTGAAACATATTTAGGGGCCGTAATGAAAGTAGCATATTTGGAAAACCGATCCACCACAACCAGAATGGTGGTCAGATCTCCGACCTTGGGCAAGCCAGTGATGAAATCTAGCGAGACACTTTCCCAAGGCCTTGTTGGGACCGCTAGAGGCTGCAGCAGACCCGCCTGGGTCAAGCGATCGGACTTGTCTTTCTGACACACTAAGCAAGTCCTCACATACTGAGCGACGTCATCCGCCATCTGAGGCCAATAATATGCACGACGCAGCAGCGCCATGGTCCTTTCCTCTCCCGGATGGCCTGCCCAAAGAGTATCGCGGCATTCCTTCAGAAGGGTCCTCCGCAAGTCACCTCCCTTAGGTACATAAAGACGGTTCCCTTTGACTCTGAGAAACCCATTTTCCATATAAAACTGGCGAGTTTTTCCCTGCTCTGTGAGGCTAATCAAATGTTGAGCAGCAGGGTCCTTGGGGAGCCACTCCCTTATCAGATCTTTTATGGGTGTGGAAACTTCGCTTCCCCTAAGGGCGGCGAGTAAACACACCGACGCTAAGTCAGCCCTTCGACTCAGCGCATCAGCAACCTGGTTAGTCTTCCCGCTTTTGTATTCCAAGTTAAAGTTGAACTCTGCGAGAAGTTCCTTCCATCTGGCCTGTCGCCCGTTCAGCCTTGGCTGGGTCATGAAATGACTGACAGCCGTGTTGTCCGTCTTCACAATGAACGGGGTCCCCAACAAGTAGTGCCTCCAAAGGCGTAGACAATGGACGACAGCCAATAGCTCTTTCTCATGGGCAGCATAGCGACGCTCTGCATCCTTTAGTTTCCGGCTCTCATAAGCAACCGGGTGCCCATCTTGCAACAGCACCCCACCCAAGGCGAAGTCTGAGGCATCAGTCTGTACTTCAAAAGGCCTGGCCATATCAGGAAGGGCCAGGACTGGGCTGCTAGACATAGCCCTCTTCAGCAAATCAAAGGCCTCCTGACACCTGGGAGACCAATCCCACGGCGTGACCTTCTTCAAAAGTTCTGTCAACGGCACAGCAATGAGCTAATAACCTTTCACGAACCGGCGATAGAAATTGCAGAAACCAAGGAATGACCTCAAGCCATGAATATCCTTGGGCGGCGGCCAGTCCGCAATCGCCTGAATTTTCTGCTGGTCCATCTTGATCCGCCCCTCTTCAATGACGTGACCAAGGAAGTCAATCTGTTTCTGGGAAAAGGAGCACTTGGACAGCTTCACATATAATTCGTGCTCCCTTAGCCGAGTCAACACCTTCCGCAGGTGCCCAAGATGTTCCGCCAATATTTTGCTATAGATTACAATGTCATCCAGGTAGACCACCACAAATTCGTCGATATATTTGCGGAATACCGGGTTCATCAAGGTTCAAAATGTGGCAGGAGCATTTGTCAAGCCAAATGGCATGACCAAGAAGTCAAACGACCCATATCGTGTCATGCAGGTCGTTTTCTGTTCATCACCCTCGGCAATCCTCACTTGCCAATACCCTGTCTTAAGATCAATTTTTGTAAATACCGTGGCACCACCCAACCTGTCAAATAGGTCCGCCATCAGCGGGATAGGGTACTTGTTCTTCACCGTGATCTTGTTTAGGGCTCGATAATCAACACAGAGCCTTAAGGTACCATCATGCTTCTTTTGGAACAACACTGGTGAACCATACGGAGATTTTGATGGCACTATAATCCCTGCGTCTAACATTTCCGTCAATTGCCTCCGAATCTCGGTGAGCTCGGGTTGTGACATTCTGTAAGGTGCACGAGCAGGTGGCTTCGCACCCGGCACCAGCTCGATCTCATGATCCACATTCCTCCTTGGCGGCAAGCGCTTTGGCAGCTCCTGTGGCATTACGTCTTCGAACTCCTTCAGGAGCTTCTTCACGACCATAGGCATAGGGCCAAAAGAACGCTCCATATCCTCAATACACAAGGTAGCCAAGAACGTGTGCTCTTGTCTCTTGACTCCTTTGTTCAGTTGAAATGCTGAGATGTTCCCGTCCTTCATCTTTCCTGGTAGTGCAGGGATGAGGCAAGTCTTGGCCCCATTTATTCCCAACACCAACAGTGCATCCGCAAATGGAAACGGGATGACATAATTTTCCCGCATGAATTCCAATCCCAGTATCAGCTTGAAGTCGTCCATGATGACAATGGACATATTCATCTTTCCCTCTAGAGAACTCAACTTGAACGGAACTCCCTTTGACGTTCCCCCAACTGGTATGGCGGGGGAGTTGATTGCTTTGACGCGACCCCGACCTTTCTCCACCACAAGCCCAAAATACTCCACCTCAGTGGAAGCTAGATAGTTGTGGGTAGCACCTGTGTCCACCATGGCCCTAACGGGCTTACCATTCACTCGCATATCAACGAACATCAAAGTTTTGCTTTTACTAACATAGCGTTGGAGTTTCTCTTTTGGGGCCTTCTTTGTGGCAGCAGGAGTAGGATCTTTCTTCTTGCGAAGACTGGCACTAGACTCGCCCTCTTCTTGACATATGGCATTGAGAAATTGAGTGAAGGCACCCATGGGTTCCTCCATTTCCTCTATTTCTTCGATTTCCTCCTCTGCCTGGCTCTGCTGGGCAGCATTCAACTTTCTAACCTGAGGACAATCAACCCTCATGTGCGGTCCACCGCACTCAAAACATCCGCCCTTTGGAACATAGGGCGTTTTCCCACGATTTTTGTTTGGAGACGTAACACTCACACTGCCAGACGAGGAGGCCCTAGATTGGTTAGACCCTTGGTCTCCCCCACTTCTACTAGGGCCACCCCTGTTGTTGTTGTTATAGTTGTTGTATTGGCCCCCTCTTGTATTCCCTCCCCTAGGAGGTTGTTGTAGCTTGTCCTTTCGAGGCTCCACCTGATAGTCGACAAGGCACTCAGCAGCTTGCATGGCCCTTGTCACTGTGTCCACCCGTTGCCTTTGCAGCTCTGCACGGGCATAAGGCTTCAGTCCTTCCATGAACGTGAAAAGCTTGTCTTTCTCACTCATGTCCCGAATACTCAGCATGAGTGCGGAATACTCACGCACATAATCCCTAACTGACTTGGTCTGGCGCAGATCCCTGAGCTTCCTGCGCGCATTGTACTCGACATTTTCTGGAAAGAATTGCAAGCGGATAGTCGCCTTTAGTTCCTCCCATGTCGTTAGATTTTCTTCCCCGGCCCTGATGGCTTCAAACTTTACCCGCCACCAAAGCTTAGCATCACCTTGCAAATACATGGTAGCAGTTGCTACCTTCTTTGGTTCCTCTAACTCCCCCACGGCCTCAAAGTATTGTTCAACGTCAAAAATGAAATTTTCAACTTCCTTGGCATTTCGAGCACCGTGGTAGGCCTTTGGCTCCGGTATCTTGATTTTATGGGGCGCAGGTGCATGATTCCCAGCGCCCCCACCCTTATTCCCTCCTCCTCGGAGTACTCCATTTAGGGCTACTTGGAAGATATTAAGCTGGCCCGTCAACTGATCAATAGTTTGTTGCATTTCAGCTATGGTAGCTGCATCCTCAGTCCTTCCTTGTCGCAACTCCTCCACAATCAGTCGTGTTCCCTCAAAATCACGACTCATGTGCACGATGTCGTTGCTAGCCATCGTTGTCTTTCGGTCCAGGTCATCCATCCTTTCACCCATACTGGCCCTCAGAGCGGGCACAGTATCATTTAGCTGTCTCAGTCCCTCGACAGCTGCTTCGAGGTCCGTAATACGTTCCCCTTGAGTCCTCACCACGGCTGGTGACAAAACCCGTCGAAACTTTTTCCTTCGTTTTCTAGCCAGTCCAAAACTGTGCTCTGATACCAACTGTTACGCGGTGCCTTCTTTAGATATTTAGAAGGGCGACGTAAGGCTAAGTAATCCGACTTCCGTGTGATCACTATCCGCCAACCTGAGGTCCACTCTACACGCTAGACTAGACTGTCAGTGCCGTGTAGGAAAACCGTGTCGTCAACAATTGCAATGAGAGAATTGAAAACGAAAATTGCTTGCTTGTATTAACAGAGAATTGATTACAAGAGAGTTGGGGTGTTCGAGGGGGAGAGAACACCTTTGCAGAAGATTTGAATGCTTTTTGATTTCACTGACTATATCCCCCCTAATAATGCTTTAAAAAAAATAACCCAAGTTACAGGAGTAGACATAAGAAAGCTAGAAAATCATAATACAAGAACAGGAAGTAAACTACTCTATATTTACATCAAAAGTGACCTAAACTAGAGTAGGTCCATTACAGCATCTTCGGATCATGGCACTGCCGTGCGCACCAGGGTGCGGGCACGGTCGGGCGCGCTTGGGCGCAGGCTGTCGTGCGCAGGCGCTGGGGCGCTGGCACTGTCGTGCGCGGGCAGGCGCTGGCATCGGGCTCACTGGGGCGCAGAGGGTCGGGCATTGTGCGCGGGCTGCCTGGCATGGGCACCTGGGCGCCGACTGCCGGCGAGCGTTGAGGGCGCTGCTTGCTGGTGGGCGCTTTGGGCAATGCCGGCTGGTTGGCTCGGTCCTGAGCAAACGATGGGGCGACATTGGAATAGGCATTCTTGTCGCTTGGTGCGACCGAGACCACGGGGTCGTCCATGACACTGGGGCCATGGGGTGCGACCAAGGGGTCATTGGGCATGGCGGTAAAGCCACCCATGACACCTCGTCCGCCGACGGCCCATGGGCTCATCCCAGATCCTTGCTAAACTTCCTTGGCACTCTTATAATATGCCATAGAGCATCTCTAGATGCTTATTGACTCTCGCCCATCGGAGCCCCTTTTCAATGCACGTCGCCCGCGCACGGCTGACACTGCCTGCGCGGCCGACCCTACCTGTCCGCACGGCTGACACTCCCTGCGCGGCCGACCCTGCCTGCGCGCACGGCCGACCCTGCCTGCGCGCACGGCTGACACTGCCTGCGCGGCCGACCATGCCTGCGCGCACGGCCGACACTGCCTGCGCGCGGCTGACACTCATCTGCGCTCGTCTCCTACACGACTGACACTCGCTTGGCCCTCCTGGGCGCGCAGGGGTTATGGGCGCCAAGGCACAACGAAGGCAGCCCGTAACATTCTCCCCCACTCAAGCTCGTCATCATCCTCGATGACATAGACACGTCCACGCCAACCCGGAGTTTGCCCCCTCGGGGTCTCACATCTCCTTCCCTAGTCCTTTGGGTCTAAAATCCATCTCATCTCCTCTTAAAAATGGAGTCGTGCCCCATGCACTTCTCCTCCCTAGTTTTTCCCAAGCGTGCCTCTGCACCTCGCTTGGAAAGTGCCTCCGCACTTGCACCCTCTGGTGGCAAACTTTGTGGTGACCGGCTGTCATCCACACCATGTTCCTCACGGACTTCATCAGATCAGGAACCTTTTTCTCCCATCTTGGTAATTCCTACATAACACCCATTGGTGCGACTTCCACAGTGCAACTGCAACCTTTGCAGCCCCCCCTTTTTTTTTACTGTTTACTTCAGAAGACAATCGTCCTTCAATTTTCACATGGCCCAACGCCTCTTCACAGGCGAACACACCCCCACTAAAAGTGGAAGACACTTTTCGTTGTTTGTCAAGGTAGGCATCCCTCGACGTGGCAACCTTTGCCAACCATTTCCTCATGGTCCTTTGTCCGTTTTCCTCCGCAAGATCCCGCTATACCAACTGTATAAACAAATTGAGGCTCGACCCCATAAATCGAAGTTAACTTGCCCACACACTGGCACTAGCGGCATTTCAAACCCAATCTTGTCCCCTTTGACGTCTCACACGGCCCCTGCATGACCCACGCTCCACAGTGGTGTCTTTGGAACTTACATATTTTGCACCCTCTTGGCACTCGTCAAGTTCTTGGGACGTACTCGTGGTGGGTACTTCATTTCCTCAAAGTGGTAGCTTCGCCCATTCTGAACAACATCTTGGTTCTTAGATTGTCACTCCCTCGACAGATTCCCTACGATCCAGGTGTGCCTCAGCACTTGGTTCCATCTCTGTGGTTCCCCGGTCGTTTGGTGTACCCCAGTACTCTCTGCTCTGGGAAGACTACATTCTCAAACTTGGAAACCCATCCAATTCGAAGCTTAGCTAACCCCACTTTACCTCGGCCTCCTCACATTCGTGATTCAGCCCATTGCCTCCTCGGTTAACTCTTGTATCTCCCCACTCTGGTGGTTCGACACATTTCCACACATCTGCCTCCCCACGCTAAGTGGTTTGGCTCGCCTTCAGCATCGCCGCCCTGCCCTGGCAGTTGGGCCCCATTCCATCTTTGCCTCCCTACAAAGTGGTCCATCATCCTTCAAGGATCTCCCCGCTTCACGCGGTTCGACTCCGTCCTCTTCCTGCTCCACGCAATTCCACATTCTAACCAACAATGCCTCTCCGTCTAGCGGGTCAGCTTGGTTTTTGTCTATGCGTCCCTACCTCTGTAGTGGCGCCCTTCTAAATTTTCCTCCCCATTAAAATGGTTTGGCCTTCTATTTCACAAACATGGTGGCTGCCTCCACCTCATTGTGACATTCAATCATCTCGCAAGGAATCCTGCTCTCAGGCCATTCCTTACGTTGTCGCGGCTCACTGGCACGCCTTGCTCTAACTCTGTAGAGCTCCAACTTTGTGGTGCTAGCTCGTCTCCCGTCGAACGTAGCACCCAATCCTGCAAGCGAAGCTTGCTCCATGTTGTAGGCACCAAGCCCACTTGTCCGACATGGTTTTTGAGGGTCTCACCTTCCATTCATTGCAACCCTTAAGATGGCTTGGCATCCGTCATCTTCCCCATAACGTCCAACCCTCGAAGGACGCTTTCCAATGCCCTCAGGCAATACTCAAGTCTATCCATCCTGGAAAGACACTCAACTGATGCGTTCGTCGCATCCACTGTAGGATCTCCACGATCAAATCCCAAAGTTTATATGTCACGGGTGGCTTTCCAGCCATGCCCCATGACCCCTTGGGCGCACCCCATGGCGCCATGGCAAGCCTCTCAGCGCCTAGCGCCATGAACGGCCCCGTGGTCTCGGACGCCCCAAGTGACAAGGTTGCTTCTGCCTATGTCACCCCATCTATGCCCCTCGCGCGCGCTCCTGCGCTGGCCGCGCCCCAACGCGTGCCCAGCGCCCAGTGTCAATGCAAACCTGCTACAGTGCCAGCGCCCAGTGCCCGCGCCCCAGTGCGCGTGCGCACAGTGCCCTGCGCGCATGACAGTGCCCCGACCGAGGGTGCACATGGACCTGCTCTAGTTAGGTCTCCTTTTTGTTGTAATTATAGAGTAGTTTACTTTATGTATTTTGATTGTGTTTTTCTAGCAAGTCTATGTCTAGTTCTATGACTTGGGTTTTTATTTTTAAAGCATTATTATGGGGGATCAAGCAATCAAAACTTTCAAGCAAGCAATCAATTCTCTGTACTGGTGTCTCTCCCCCTCGACACCGCTTGCTTTCTTTGTAATAGGTTTTCATTAATGCAAACAACTCTTTTCTCAATTCACTTTCCTGTTCTCTCAATTGCTCTTGACATTGGTTTTCCCGCACGGCACTGACAGTCTCGTCTAGCGCGCGGAGGGGTCCCCGGTTGGCGGACAGTAACCTTGGAATCATCGGTTGCTTAGCCTTACGTCGCCCTTCCAAGAAGTCTCAGGAAGGCGCCGCGTAACAGTTGGTATCAGAGCTTAGGCTTGACATCGGACGAGGGAACACGTTGCTATTGTTGTCACTTTCTGACCATGGTGAACCATGGAGACCGCCTCTTGATTTTGGAAACTGCGGTCAATAGATTTCGACCCGTGACCGAAAGGGTGGAGGACCTGGACCGCAGGATGCGGCAGGCCGAACAAGACATTGTGAATATTGCTACTGACACTGATGCAGCCGCACAGATGGCTGCCGCACAAAGAGATGAGGACCTAGCCCATAGGACTCAGGAGGCAGATAGAATGACTGCCATGCAAGTAACCATCGACAACTTGAATAATCTGCTCAATGTTGTCAACGCTGCCTTACAGGACCTGCTCCGAGGAGGGGGCAATCCTATTGGGGGCGCGGAAAACATTGCCGCGGCACCCTAGAAACTCAAGATTCCTGAACCAAAGCCCTATCAGGGTGCGCGAAACGCCAAAGAAGTGGAAAATTTCATCTTTGACATCGAGCAGTACTTCGACGCTGTGGGAGAACTGGAGGAGCCCAAGAAGGTAGCAACTGCTGCCATGTATTTACAAGGCGACACCAAACTCTGGTGGCGTGTGAAATATGAAGCTATCAAGGCAGGTGAGGATGCTCTTGAGACATGGGAAGAACTAAAAGCAGCCATTCGTTTACAGTTCTTCCCCGAGAATGTCGAGTATAATGCACGGAGGAAACTTCGGGAACTCAGGCAAACGAAGTCAGTCCGAGATTATGTCCGCGAGTTCTCTGCACTCATGCTGAACATAAGGGACATGGGCGACAAGGACAAGCTTTTCACATTCATGGAAGGTTTGAAACCCTATGCCCGCATGGAAATACAAAGACAAAGGGTGGATTCCTTGCCCAAGGCTATCCAAGTTGCGGAATGCCTCAGTGACTACCAAGTGGATGCTCGAAAGGATAGACCTCAACCACCAGCCCGTGGGGGATTCAAAGGGGGCCAATCCTACAATGCTGGCCCCAGCCGAAGTGGGGGAGATAGTAGTGTGACCAAATCTAAAGGTTCCTCCTCAGGCAACAATAGTGATGCATCTCATAATAATGATCGAGGGCGGAAGCCCCCCTCAGGATGTCGTCATTGCGGCGGACCACATTGGAACAATGAATGCCCACAGGCACAGATGAATGCCCATCAAATTCTGGATGATGGGACGGACGATGATGAGGATGATGCGGATCAGACAGAACCAATAGGTGCTTTCAATGCACTTGTTTGTTCCATTTCCAATGCTGTAGAGGGCACCAGTGCCGGCATATACCAAAAGAAAGACCCTAGCTCGACTGCCAAGAGGGGAAAGACAAAGGCAGGCAACGGGCCTCCTCCCAGCAAGGAGAAGACCCTGATGTTTGTCGACTTGAGAGTAAATGGCAAACCCATTAAGGCCATGATAGACACAGGTGCAACGCACAACTATCTGGCCACCACAGAAGTAGAACGCCTTGGCCTAGTTGTTGGAAAGGGTAAAGGTCGTGTCAAAGCTATCAACTCACCGCCCCAATTGGTGGGTGGGATAGCCAAAGGAGTGCCGGTAAAGATGGGTCCTTATGAAGGCAAGTTCGACTTGCGGGTAGTGATCATTGATGACTTCGACTTGATAGTGGGGTTGGAATTCATGAGACAAACTAACATCATTCCCATACCCTACGCGGATGTGCTTCTGATGATGGGAGCAAATGGGGCCAAGCCCTGCATTGTCCCATGCACAACCATAAAGATGGCTTCAGGAAATATCTCTGCATTGCAGCTGAAGAAGGGGGTCCAGTGACAAGAACCCACGTTCCTAGCTACCCTTTGCATTGAAGAGATTGAGCGTTCTTCGGGTCCCATTCCAATGCCCGTGAAGGAGCTCATGAAGGAATTTGAGGACATCATGTCACAAGATATGCCGAAACGACTCCCGCCTAGGCGGACGGTCGATCATGAAATTGAGTTAGTGCCGGGTGCGAAGCCACCTGCCCGGGCACCCTACAGAATGTCACAACCCGAACTCACCGAGCTTCGGAGACAGTTGACGGAGATGCTGGACACGGGGATCATCGTGCCCTCCAAGTCGCCTTATGGGTCACCTGTACTATTCCAAAAGAAACACGATGGCACCCTAAGGCTTTGTGTTGACTATAGGGCCCTCAACAAGATCACCGTGAAGAACAAGTACCCCATACCACTAATGGCGGACTTGTTTGACAGACTGGGCGGTGCCACAGTGTTCACCATAATAGACCTGAAGACAGGTTATTGGCAAGTCCGCATTGCGGAAGGAGACGAGTCCAAGACGACATGTGTGACAAGATATGGCTCGTTCGACTTCCTGGTCATGTCCGTTCGGTCTGACCAATGCTCCAGGCCACGTTTTGCACTCTAATGAACCAGGTCTTTCGAGAATACATTGATGAATTTGTGGTGGTATACCTGGACGACATTTTGGTGTACAGCAAAACATTAGGCGAACACCTGGAGCACCTAAGGAAAGTCCTAAATCGGTTGCGGGAGCATGAAATTGTACAGTAAAGCTATCCAAGTGCTCCTTTGCTCAGAAATAGATTGACTTCCTTGGGAATGTTGTTGAAGAAGGTCGCATCAAGATGGACCAACAAAAGATCAAGGCTGTCACAGATTGGCCACCACCCAAGGATATCCATGCCTTGAGGGCGTTCCTTGGCCTATGCAACTTTTATCGACGGTTCGTCAAGAACTACTCCCTCATTGCATTACCACTGACAGAGCTCCTCAAGAAGATCACACCTTGGGACTGGTCGCCAAAGAGAGCAGACGTTTTCAACTCACTAAAAGTGGCTATGTCTAGTAGCCCTGTTTTGGCCTTGCCCGACTTGACCAGACCCTTCGAAGTAGAGACGGATGCCTCTGATTACGCCTTGGGCGGAGTCTTGCTACAAGAGGGGCACCCGGTGGCCTACGAAAGTCGAAAACTGAAAGATGCGGAACGGCGCTATGCGGCTCATGAGAAAGAATTATTGGCTGTCGTCCATTGCTTGCGCCTTTGGAGGCACTATCTTTTGGGTTCCCCTTTCGTGGTGAAGACGGACAACACAGCTGTCAGTCACTTTATGACCCAGCCAAACCTAAATGGCCGCCAGGCTAGATGGCAGGAACTTCTAGCGGAATTTCACTTCAATCTAGAATACCGAAGTGGGAAGACCAATCATGTTGAGGATGCACTGAGTCGAAGGGCCGATCTAGCATCGGTATGCCTGATCCTCACCCTTAGGGGAGCGAGGTGGCTACCACCATAAAAGATCAAATCCAGGGCCTTTTCACCAAGGACCCTTCGGCACAGTATTTGGTTGACCTAGCAGGTCAAGGAAAAACTCGCCAGTTCTACATGGAAGATGGGTTCCTGAAAGAAAAAGGGAACCGCCTTTACGTTCCTAAAGGAGGATATTTGCGGAGAACTCTCCTGATGGAATGTCACGATACTCTATAGGCAGGCCACCCTGGAGAAGAACGTACCATGGCATTGCTACGCCGTGCCTATTATTGGCCCTAGATGGCAGATGATGTCGCTCAGTATGTGAAGACTTGCTTAGTATGCCAGAAAGACAAGTCTGACCGTTTGACACAAGCGGGCCTGTTGGAGCCCTTACCGGTCCCAAAGAGGCCCTGGGAAAGCGTCTCACTGGATTTCATCACCGGCTTACCCAAGGTTGGAGATCTCACGACTATCTTAGTCGTGGTTGATCGGTTTTCTAAGTATGCTACTTTCATTGCGGCACCCAAGTATATATCAGCAGAGGAGACGGCTCGACTCTTCTTTACCCATGTTGTCAAATATTGGGGCCTACCCAAGGATATTGTTAGTGACCGCGACTCTCGCTTCAAGTGCTGAGGCACACCGGGATCGTAGGGAATCTGTCGAGGGAGTGACAATCTAAGAACCAAGATGTTGTTCAGAATGGGCGAAATGAAGTACCCACCACGAGTACGTCCCAAGAACTTGACGAGTGCCAAGAGGGTGCAAAATATGTAAGTGCCAAAGACACCACTGTGGAGCGTGGGTCATGCAGGGGCCGTGTGAGACGTCAAAGGGGACAAGATTGGGTTTGAAATGCTGCTAGTGCCAGTGTGTGGGCAAGTTATCTTCGATTTAT